>NC_056751.1:578871516-578890427 GCF_019279795.1 Protopterus annectens | reverse complement strand
CATGCATTTAATCTGATTTGCCAGCAGTATTCAAGCCAACCCAACTCTTCTTCAATGTTAATGTTTATAACTTTGGGATGAATTGCATCAATAACTAAGCATTTAAAATTATTTTTGCATTTGCTATCTATATAATGTTTAGCCATTGCATTTTTTGCATCCCCTCTACCTATTGCGTAGTGATGCTCATATATCCTTCTATATAATTCTCTACTTGTTCTACCAATATAGAAGCACATGCATTCTAAACATACTAATAAATAAACTACATTTTTGAACTTGCAATTAATTTGCCCGGAACCTTAACTATAGTTTTTCCTAATAATATTTCATTTCTTTCTGTGTATAAAAATTGACAATAATTACAATTGAAACATTTAAACATGCCTTTTCTTTCTTCCATTACTTTACATTTATTTAACTTGGTTTGAAAAAAATCTTTAAAATTCTTAGCTCTCTTCTGCACAAATCTGGGTTCATCTCCTAGTTTCTGTAGGAGATCCTTATTACCTTTGAAGATGATCTCATAAGAATCAATGCTATTTTGTACTGCTAAAGCTGTCGTGAAGTCCATACTATGTTCTGTATGGGCTTCATCTATCATCACATTGTTTCTTTTAAAAACTTCTTCATTCATAATTTTATTTAACATATGTTCAGGATATCCTCTATTACTCATCTTTTTACAAAAACTATTTGCTTCTTTATAAAAAAATGTTTTCATCGTTTGTTAGACTACTAATTCTATTGATCTGGCCTTTAACAATATTCCATTTAGTCTTCTTAGGATGTAAACTCGAGTAATGTAAGTACATATTATTTTGGCACTCTTTTATAAATCTTTGAAACTAATCTTCCATCCTTCTTATAAATAGTGAGATCCAAAAAATTGATTTTTTCTTTACTATAAGTACGAGTAAATTTGATATATGAACAGATATTAATATAATTTAAGAATGCTTCTAGTTCTTCCACAGAACCGTTCCAAATTATAAGAATGTCATCAATAAATCTCAGCATTTTTGTGACATTCTTTGCAAAAGTACTTCCAAAAATATTGGCCATCTCCCATCCTTGCATAAATAAATTGGCATAGCTGGGTGCTAAGGCTGCACCCATAGCCACCCCATTGACTTGTACAAACAATTCATCATAAAATTCTAAAAAGTTATATGATAAAACTAAATCTATCATTTCCATGAGCAAACTTACAGTATTTGTAGAAAATGCTTTGGATTGCAACAATCCCATTCTGACAATTTCCATCCCTTCTTTGTTAGGGATCATAGTATAAAGAGAATTTATATCAAGAGTTTCTTTGTTAGGGATCATAGTATAAAGAGAATTTATATCAAGAGTTACTAATATATCTGTAACAGAGACTTGCAATTCATTTAGTTTCTTTATACAATCATAGCTGTCCTTTATGTATGTTATACCATTTGGTACTACTTTTTGTAGGTGTTTGTCCACAAAAATAGACATACCATTGGTCTTGCTGTTCTTACTAACAACTATTGGTCTTAATGGAGGGCAGTCATTATTTTTGTGGATTTTTGGTATACCAAAAATTCTGCTAATTTTGGGTTTATTATTGGTAATGTTCCACTTTATCTTGTCATCAATTCTTCCAGCATAAAACCACTCTGTTATACAAGAATCTATCAAGGAGAACCCTTTTCTAACCTCATTCATATTAACTGGTTTATAGAAACTAAAATCCGATAATAATTCCTTCATTTTAGTTTCATAATCTTGTCTTCCCATTAAAACCATTGCCCCTCCTTTATCTGCTTTAAAAATTAAGATGTTTTCATCTTTTAATAGGGCATCAAAACACTCTCCTTTTGTTAAATTGTAATATTTAAATTTAGAATCATTATCTAACATTTCTAACAACTGCATTTCGCAAACATTCAAGAACATTTCTAATTCTTTACACAGAGGTGGATTATAGCAGCTTGGTTTATAAAAATCACAGCTATTGAATTTCTGACTTGCGAAAAGAAGTCTGAAATTTAACTTTCTAACATGGTCTCTTAATTCATTAATCATAGTAAGTTTGTCAGCCCTTTGTGCAGGGGCAAAATTCCATCCTTTGCTCAGCACACAACATTCTTCATAGGAGATATTTTTCTCACACAGATTAACAATTTTGAAATTCACATTATTTATGTCTTCCACTGTTTTTATAGGAGATGAAAGCGCTCACTTGTGGTGGAATTTTGGAGTGATTAATGTCTGGAATAAATCCTGGTTTTACCTTTGTGCTGTGTCTGACGCTTTTTACTTTTGGAGTAAATAGAAGAGGCTTTCCTGTTAATGTCTAAGAAGGAGGACCCTAACACTACACCAATGTCCATGATTACGCAATACCCTTAGTGCAGGATCTGTACTTTCAGTAAGGTAAAACATTTTAGCATCTGATTCTGTTTGCTATTGAATCTGCCCTTGGTAAGTCTCAAAGCTAACAATTCCTAAAGGGTGTGTTACACAAGAGTACAACAAAGAAAAATTGCTCCTCCTCTTGACCTGAATTATGTCATTGAAAAACTAACCAAAGTTTGAACCTGCGGCCATAGCACTTTTAATTGCCTAGTTTGTACAACAGTCTTGTTGGTAGCTATCACCTTTGCTAGAAGAATGTCAGAACTCCAGGCATTGATGTGCAAGGAACCATTCTTAATTTCCACAAGGACAGAGTGAGCCTTAGAAGATTGCCATCCTTTATGCTTTTTGGTAGTGTTAGGATTCTCACTCGGCCAAGCTATTCAGCTACCTGTCCAGCCAAGCCATTCAGCTAGTTGTCTTTCTCCAGTCCACAAAACAAGGTTGAAAAAATACTACATTGTCTGGATACACACTGACAGCTAAGGTATTATTTGTATAGAATCAAATATATGAGAAGATCCACTCAGCTGTTTTCCTTTTGGGACAGAAAATGATGGACAGGTAGTATCAAAGCAAACTTTCTCTAAATGTTTGGCACACAGCATCATTTTCTGTTTCTTATGCCAGGATAACAATCTGGCAGGGTTTGTACCAGGAGCAGAACCACAGCTATGGCCTTCCTTAAGGGAGCCAACACACAAGCTGCTTTAGAAGCAGCTACTTGTGCATCTGTTCACATCTTGGAGCACTGCAAGCTGGAAATTCCTTCCAGTGCTAGAGCCTAGTTTGCTATAGCTGTATTGCAGGCTATGCTGTAACCTAGCCACTCTTCTCAAGTTGCCTCCTTTTCATGCTGGAGCTGTCAGAATTATCCAGTGGTCAGAACTGCTGCAACAGAGATCTAAACAAATACCGTAGTATAGTTGTGTAAGAACTTAACATGGTAGTGAATGATGCTTGAGTAGATCACTGTTGCAGTACAATTGTCCTCACACTACTCCCTCCTTTCCACCTTTGATAGGAGTTTTGATTCAGGACCTCCAAGTGGATAGATGTAACTGGAGGGAGACTTGAAGACGCTATGAAGACAGTTGTGTGGTATCCCTGATGAAAGAGAGAGAACTTGAAGGATATCCTAGTACTCAAAATGAATGCGGATTGGTGCTCTGGGTAATAAACGTTGCAGAGATGGTTTAGAAAAACTTTTAGACATGCAAATTGGACTGGCTAAAAATAACTGGAAATGTAAATGATCTACCCTATATTTTTAAAGTACAGTATTTTAGCAGTGAATTTTATGTTGCAATTTCCCTCAAATTTTGCTTTACAATAAGCTGAACTTTAACTTTATATAAATAAATCTGCTTAAAACCAAATATTTGTTAGACTGTTTCTTTTGTATACTGTAGTATACTACACTGGCGGAGAATGCAAGCAAAACTCCATTTTCCCTATAAACTGTCTTCTCTTCCAAGTTACCAAAACTGCTTTGTCTAACTTAACTTCCCCCACCCAGAAAGGAATGCAGGCTTTCTAAATACATTGCTACAGCTTTTGGCTCATTTCAGTTAATATGTTAAACAACATGAGAAGCTTTGCAATTGTTATGTTAAAACCCTGGATTTTTTTCTGGAAAGGATTTTCATGGTAGTTTGCAAAGGGTTGCATGAACCTGCTTCTAGTTGTATACGGTAATGTGAACATAAAACACTGTATATTGAGCTGTACCTGCTAAATCCTATGAAAATGGACAAAGTTACTGAAGTCTTAGTAAACAAGGTGTTAATGAAGTTTGAAAAAGTGCATCAGGAGAGGTACAGCCATGTACCAATATCTGCTCAGCCTTTAAAAGTAAATAAGTGAACTAGCATTCTGATTCGCTGGGATTCCCAATAACAAGTGGCTATATGAAGAAACTAAGCATGGAAGATGATGCAGAGTCTTACCTGGTGGTTTTCAAAAGATACATTGCTAGAGAGACGTGACCACATTTCAGGTAATCCCAATTAACTACAGATTTACTGAAGACATATAAGAGCCTGAAAGGTGCTGCTTTTCATGACTAGCAGAAGCTTAAATTAGAAATGTCATGGCTGTTCTCTCCCGGGCTGAGGAGTTTTAACTGATATGACTGATTCAGACAGTAAGTCTTCTGCCCTTTCTTTTCTGAGCTCTGACTTTTAGGTAGGCAACCATTCCAATAAATGCAGCTGATGCCTCTTCTAGGGCAACTGCATATTCATCTGTCATGAGGAGATGGTCTTGGTTGTGCCTTCATGCCTTACCTGAGGACATTAAGGCCAAACTTTTGGATTGTTCCTTAGACAACAAGAATCTTTTTTGGCACTACTGCTATGTAAATGTTTAAAACCATTCTGGAAAAGGGCAAGGTTATATAAAACCTGAAGCAAATTTTGTTTTCCTCATGCCCAAGTTCCAGAGGAACTACCCATGAAAACCTTCTTTTGTCCATAGGTAGCCTCGGCAGCCTGTTAGGATAAAGAGGGTTACAAATCAGATTTTCCCCAGCAAAACCCACTCAGAGTTCTAGGATGAAAAACCTTCCTTTCCTGACCAAACTGGCTCTGCCTGGCATCCAGCCTCTCCTTCCCTTCAGACAGATTCCTGTGTCCCTATTCCTTTCCTTTTCTTTCCTATTTGGCAACCGATAACTACAGATGCCTGGTTTCTTTTTATCATCTGCCAGTTATTTTATAGTTTGGAAGTCTCTTCCTCCATTTCCGGCCTTCCTTAGCCTCCTCTTTCCCAGCTTCCTTTTTTGCTTCCTCAAGCTTTTCTGGTATCTTTAGAGTTGAAGAACGCTTTCCTCCATATCCCTATTTACCCCCTCTGCAGGAAGTTTTTATGTTTCTCTGATGTCCTTCAAGGATGCATCTGCAGTCCTTACATATGGGTTGTCCTGCCTCAGGCAGCCCTTCTGTCAGCCGGATTCCAAAGTCTGGGTCTGGCGTCTGCTGATGTCGCCCTCTCCCTGACGCCAGAGCGCCTGGGGTATAAAAGCGTCAGCCGATGCCATCTTCCTCAGTCTTTCTTGCCGCGTGGTGCCCGAAGCAGAAGCAGTTCGCAAGTGCCGGTCGGCCAGCTCCTGTAACTTCAGCTACCGAAGACTTCAAAAGCTAAGTACCCCGTTGGGGACTCTTTCTTGCCTCAGCCGATGTCAGATCAAACGCTTAAAGTTAATTGCTTAACTTGTGGGAAACAAATACCTCATAAGGATTTCCATTCCTACTGCCTCCCCTGCCTAGGCCCAGACCACGACGTCTCGGCCTGTACAGCTGTGCCTCCTTCAACCGACGCACTCTTAGGCGTCGGGCGGAGTTTGCAGAGGAATTTTTTGGGGCTAGTTACTGTTACAATATGCCGTCGGAGACTCCGACTTCTCATTTAACCCCGACACATGCGGACCGTGGTTTCGGCTGAAACCACGCCTAGGCCTACCGCGAGTGTCTCGGTCTCGTCTGAAACAGAGTCCTTGGTACTTCCAATCGTCGAAACCGCACAACCGACAACCTCGGCCCCGGAGGTCTCTTCTGAGTCTGTTATAGAATTTCCCTCAGAAACCGGTGTTCCGGAAACATCCGACACCATTGCCCTAGACAAAACTACGCCAGCACGTGGAGCAGCCAGGCCTCCTGCATCCATGTCCATTAAGGCATTCACAAGGGCTAAAGCTGCCAAACAGCCAAAATCTCTGCCTCCCAAGGCTATTCCTCAGGGATCCACTACAGGTTCACAGATTTTAAGTTTAGCTGAGGACCTTATTTCCTTAATTAGGGGCTCTCAGCCACATCTGGACAGGGGCTGTCAACCTCCTCTAGACAAAAGGCCCAGGGTTGAGCCCAATGATTCCCCAGTCCTCTGATGAGGCCTCAGATGGCTCTGCTCTTTCAGACTACCAGGAGGAGGCCTTTACGGCCTACTAGGATTCTGATGCAGAGGAATCTATTCCCTCTGTCTCCCCTCCTGAAGAGCTGTCCTTTGGGGAAACCCTTCACTCCATGAGAGAGCATTTCAAATGGCAGGGCCAGGAATTCTCTGATTCCAGGAAGATAAGGACCTTTTTGCATTTACCTCAGCATAGACCTTTGGCTATTCCTCCTGTTTTGAATGTCATTGATGATGTGTACTCTGAGTCTAGCATTACCCCTGACTCCCTTCCTCCGGCTCCTGTCAAGCCCGATAGGTACTATAGGGTCCCGGACTCGCATCATTTCCTTTACAAGGCCCACTCTGCTGACCCTGAAACTATTTCCCAGGGCCCTAAAGGGGTTGCATCTGCCACTACTAAAAATCCACTCCCCTCTGAAAGGGAGTCCAGGGCTTTAGAGAGATGGGGTAAAAAAGTGTATACTACTTCCACTCTTTCTATGAGGGCATTAAATTGTCAATTCCATATGATACAGTACCAAGAGTATTTGTTAGATGAATTGCATAAAGAACTGTCTTCTCCTGAACCCCTAGATCACAAGTCACTTCAGGATCTTGTACATAACTCCCAACAGGTTAGCAACCATTTCTTGTAGTGTGGTTATGATGCATTGGAAGCTTCATTTAGGTCAGCAATGACAGGTGCAGTCATACGTAGGCATGCTTGGCTGAAGGAACAAACTCTGCCAGAGCATGTTAAAGCAAAGCTTCTGGATGCGCCACTGGAAAAGCAAAAGTTATTTGGCTCCACTGCTCAGGAGGTCTTAAAGAAATTTGAGGAAAAGGCTAAATCTGTACAGACAGTCAAAGATTTTCTCCAGGTCCAACCACCAAGATTCAGCAGAAATTGGCCCTCTAAGAATTGGTCCTTTCCAGACACAGAGAGATTTCAAAGAGGCAAGAACAGGCATGCCAGAGGTAGAGGGCAAGCTAGAGGCTCCTACAGAGGACGTCAATGGCAGCCTCCTAACCAGAGAGGTAGTGCAGGACCTACAACTGCTCCACAAGGACAGACTCAATGACTTTACCTTGACCCCGCCAACCAGGGCTCAATTGGAAGCACCTTTGGGCGGAAAGCTATCTTTATTCTCAAAAAATTGGCACAGTATTACAAGGGACAAATGGACACTGCAAATAATAGACAAAGGATACAGGTTCCATTTTCATACATTACCAAAAAGAAAAGGCATGCCAAACCTGCCACCGAGTCAAAGGGCAGAGGCTTTAAAACAAATTTCCAACCTATTGCAAATGAAAGCTATAGAAAGGGTTCCTCTCACAGAACAAGACCAAGGATTTTATTCCAGACTATTCCTTGTCCCAAGAAAAGAAAAACAATGGAGGCCTATTCTCGACTTGTCCGCACTGAATACTTATCTCATTGTGCCAAAATTCAAAATGCTGACCCTACAGCAACTCCTTCCCATGCTGGGCAAGGGGTCTTGGCTGGTAACTCTAGACCTCAAGGAGGCATACCTGCATGTCCCTATCAGACAAAGTTGCAGAAGACACCTCAGATTTCTTGCAGGTTCAGAGCATTATCAATTCTCAGCATTGCCCTTTGGCTTATCTACTGCGCCCAGAGTATTCACAAAATGCCTGGCATCAGTAATTGCACACTGCAGACTTCAGGGGATTCAAATATACCCATATCTGGACGACTGCCTTATACAAGCGGACAGCCAACAAACTTTGGTAAAACACTTGAATTATGCCATCCGCCTACTTCAGGCTTTGGGATATACAGTCAACATTCACAAATCAAGACTTGTTCCATCCCAAAGGATAATTTTTCTGGGTGCGAAACTAGATACAACCACCCAAATGGCTTTTCTCACGGAAGAAAAACAAAGACAACTACCGGATTATTTCGAAAATCTGACAAAACAAACTCAGCTGACTGCAAGGAAAATCCTGCAGGCCCTGGGTTACATGGCATCTTGCATTCTTCTGATTCCACAAGCAAGGCTACATATGAGGAAACTACAATGGTACCTAAGGAGTTTATGGTACCAGCACAGTCACAGCCTAGAAGCTTTGATACCACTCATTCCATGCCTTCAAAAGGAATTTCTGTGGTGGGCTCAAGCAAGCCAGTCAAACAGGGGTCTGCCCTTCAGCAAACCAATAATCAGCCAAACCATTACAACGGACGCTTCAGACCATGGATAAGAGCACACATGGAGGGCAGATGCATCCAAGGACTATGGTCACAGAAAGAATTGCGCATGCACATAAACCAAAAGGAAATGCTGGCGGCGATACATGCAATCGAGGCCTTCAAACATTTTCTGCATCAAGGACACCTGCTAATAAGGACAGACAATACCACAGTTATGTGGTACATAAACAAGCAAGGAGGTACCCATTCCTACCCTCTTTGCAGGCTGGCAATGAATCTTTGGGAACTTTCCCTAAAACTTAATATAGAGCTGCAATCCCAGTTTGTGCCAGGAAAAGACAATATACTGGCGGACAGCCTAAGCAGAAATATCATGGATCCACACGAATGGATGCTGCACCCAGACATCTTCCTTCAGATAACACAATCATGGGGGAGGCCGGACATGGATCTTTTTGCCTCCTACCACAACCATCAGCTGAAGAAATTCTGCTCAAGGACATACCACCCACAAGCATGGAAAGTGGACGCCCTCTCTTTCAGCTGGAATACTCTAACAGTGTATGCATTCCCACCTCTTCCATTAATGACCAAGGTCTTACTGAAGATCAGGACAGAGCAGCCCAAAGTGATTCTGATAGCTCTGGACTGGCCCAGACAACACTGGTACCCACTGTTAAGGAGCATGTCACGCACGAAACCGTGGCCTCTACCACAATGGCCACTTCTGCTGACAGTTACAAAACTCTGCACTCCAGCCTGAAAACCTTGCAGCTGACAGCCTGGAGAATACCTTGACTCCTCACCTGGATAAGCTATCCAAGACAGTGAAGGACATCATCATGGAAGCTCGCCGGCCTTCCACAATAAAGGCATATTAAGCAAAATGGAAAAGATTTCGCACTTGGAACACCACAAAGGGCCTATATGCGACAGTGATGAACTTGGCACATATCCTGGAATACTTGGCAGAAATGCTCCACAATGGCCTTTCTTACTCTTCCATAAAAATTCATGCTTCAGCAATTTCAGCAGAATACAATACTGATCCACCTGTCTTTTCTCATCCTCTCCTAAGGCAGTTTCTAAGGGGAGTTAAAAACATCAATCCTCCAAGGAAACCACCAGTGCCTACATGGGACCTTAACTTCATGTTGGAAAAATTAACTCTACCTCCCTTTGAACCAGCAGCATCTTCAGAACTACAGTTCCTGTCTTGGAAGACTGCCTTCCTTCTGGCCATAACCTCAGCAAGAAGAGTATCTGAGTTGCAGGCCCTCATGGCAGTACAACCATTTCTTATTTTTCATCAGGACAGAGTTTCACTGAGAACCAATCCTTCATTCATGCCAAAGGTGGTATCCAGGGTCTCACTGAACCAAGCTATTCACCTGCCTACCTTCTTTCCAAATCCACAAAACAAAGGGGAGAAACTTCTGCATACCCTGGACATTCACAGACAGTTGCGCTACTACTTGGACAGAACTAAGACTTACAGAAAATCTGACCAGCTATGTGTAGCATATGCTGCTGGTGTACAAGGAAAAGCAATTTCCAAACAGACAATTTCAAAATGGATAGGGAATTGCATTTGATTCTGTTACTCTTTTCATGGCAAAACCGTGCCAGCTAACATTAGACCTCATTCCACCAGAGCCACAGCCACCTCCACAGCCTTCTTAAGAGGGGTAGCTACCAAGGACATTTTAGAAGCTGCTACATGGAGCTCCGTGCATACATTTTCCAAGCATTACAACTTACCCTTATATTCCAGATCCAGAGCAGGCTTTGCTACGGCAGTCCTGCAGGGCATTTTAGCTACACCATCACTTTCTTAGATCCTACACCCCCAGCTTGGCTATGGTATTCTACCCATATGTAATGACTGCAGATGCATCCTTGAAGGACATAGTACAGTTTTGTACCTACCATAAATGTAGATGTCCGATAGGTATGCATCTGCAGTCAGGTTTACCCTCCCTCCTTCCCCTCTGTGGTATTTCCTGGGTACTTATCCCTCTTATAGCTAGCTGGGGTTATCTATTATGGTGTATTTGTTTTATATTACTGTGCATGTTTGGAATTTTTTGCATCTCTCCAAATTTAGCCTTCCTTAGAGGGCACCTGGCATCTGGGGCAAGAAAAACTGAGGAAGATGGCGGCTGACTTTTATACCTCAGGCTCTGGCGTCGGGAGAGGGTGACATCAGCCGACGCCGGACCCAGACTTTGGAATCCGGCCGACCGAAGGGCTGCCTGAGGCAGGACAACCCATATGTAAGGACTGCAGGTGCATACCTATCGGACATCTACATTTATGGTAGGTACAAAACTGTACTTTTCTTCCTCTCATCATCCGTTCCCTGCTTTGCCTTTTGGTTTTTATACTGCTCCAGAGGTTTTTATCAAATGTTTGGCCACTGTGGTAGCTTTTTGCAGACTTCAAGGAATTCAGATATTCCCTTGTTTAGATGACCTTCTAATTCAAGCCCCCCCCCCCCAACAGCTCCTTCTTCAAAAATCTATATTTCACTATGCTGCTTCTATGCAGTGCGAGGTTCACTCTCATTATCAAAACGTCCGTCTTAACTTCCTCTCAGGATGAAGTGTTTTTGGGTTGCAGACTTCAGACTATCCCATTGTTGGCTTGTCTTCTACCCCCGCCCCCACTGTCCTGTCTTTCACTGCTTATTTCCACTCTGTTGTTCCTCTTCCATTCATTGCAATATAATTTCTCCAAGCCTTGGGGTACATGGCATCCGTATGAGTGGTATCTCAAAGCTATTTGGCTCCAGCACTGCCACTGTCTGGAGTATTTGGTCCCTCTCTTACCTTGTCTCAAGATCGAATTCCTCTGGATTTCCCTAAATGGGTCTATATTAGATCACCGAATGCTTAAAAAAAGTTTATAGTGATTAATCGACCCTATGTAAGTGAAAGCTTACAATTCCGAACTGTCAGAAGAGCAATTTTTTTCCCCCCTAGGGGAAAAAATTGCTGTTCTAAAAAAAAAAAAAAAAAAAAACCACTTTAAACATTACATTAGGTGGGGGCCTTTGCCCCCCCCCACACCCCCTACTTAAATATACCAACTCTGAGACCGCACTACAGTGCTGAAAACAGCAAAGTAACAAAGCAACCAAGTGAATTTTTTCCCAGGGAAAGAATTCGCTAACAACCCGCTTCAGTCTTTTGCCATTTCCATCTTTTGAGTTCAACCAAGACGCATTCGAAAGAATGCGTCTTCGGTCTTCTTATAGGGAACCCCCTAAACCCAGGTCTGTTTTTTTAGGTTCCTGTTCCTACTCTGGAGTTGCACATGGATTCTTTTGATCATGGTTTAGGAGCCTCCACCAACAAACAAAGTTTAGAGTCTTTGGTCCCATCAACAGATGACAGACCGTATCAATATCAATGGGGGCTATCCTAGCTCTCCAGGCTTTTCATTCCCTTTGGGTTCCAAGTTTTCTAAAGATTTTTATAGAAATAGCACAGTCATGTGGTACATCAGCAACAAGGGAGCACAAAATCTTAACTTTCCAGGCTGGTTCCTCAGACTTGGGATTTTACAGTCCACCACCACTTGGATCTTCAGGCTGTTTATATCCCTTTAGAGCACAGTCTAGCGTCAGACTCTTAGAACAGGTTCAGGATACAGCCTCACAAATGGACACTTCACAAGGAGGTATTCTGGACATTGTACATCTGTGGGGGTACTCCTCAGATCTTTTTGCCTCCCCACTGAACAGGCAAAGTCCACAGTGCCAAGTCCACTGGCTTTGGATGACGCCATGTCTTTTTCTTGGAAGCTGATTTTCTATATGCCTATCTACCTCTTCTTTACTTCCCAGGGTCGTGCACAAGATCATGTGTGACACACCTACAATCTTGCAAAGTCTCTTTTGGTCCAGACAGCACTGGTTTCTCTCCTATTTCACTTCGTTAGGAGCAATCATCACAAGTTCCCCTCACCCGATGGATCTTGTCACATAAGACAAGGGATCTCTCATTCACCCTCACCTATCCACACTTTAGCTGGCACTTTGGATTATATAGGGTTTTGATTCCTTTCAGACACCATATTTTTGAGTATGTGCTTTATGTTTTGCAAGAGGCCAGAAAATCCTATGTGGCTAAATGGAAGATATTTTCTATTTGGTGTCTCAGACATGACCTGGACCCTTTTTTTTATGGGGGGGCCCCTATGGTCCTTATTTGTGTGAGTTGCTCTATGCTGGTTTGGCATACTGTTTTGATAAAGTTAATTTGTCAGCCATTTCTGCCCGTCTGCCACTGAATCCACATTTGGCTTTTAGTTTTGAAGCCAAGCAATTTCTAAAAGGTTTCCTTCATATCAGACCTTCAGGAAAGCCTATTCCTCCTTTTTGGAACCTTGATTTTGTTTTTGAAAAAATGACTCGGTCCCCTTTTGAGTCTGTTTTTTTCCTCCCTGCTGGATTGTATTTTGAAGACTGTATTGTTGATGGCTCTTCTGCCAAGGGGTTTCTGAACTCCAGTCTCAAGTGACAGTTCCTCCTTTTTTTGTTTTTTCTCAAAGACAGGGTGTGTGTTCATAACGGTCATTTTTTTATGCCCAAGGTGAATGAAATGATTTGTCCTTGAATCAGTCTATTCATCTTCCCTCCTTTTATCCTTCTCCACAGACATCTAGTGAGAGGGACTTGCACACCTTGGATTTACATAGAAAGCTCAGATATTACTTGCATAAGACAAAGCATTTGTTTCCTTTCATGCCAGGAAGTTGGGTTTGCCAATGTCTAAGCAAACCATCTTCTCCTGGGTTTCTAAGGTCATTCGTTTTTATTATTCTTTTCATGACAAACAGCTTTCCTCTTCTGTTTGTGCTCATTCCACCAGAGCAGTAGCCTCTTGCGGTGCGTTCTTCAAGGGTGTGGATACTAGGTCCATCTTGGAAGCTGCTACTTGGTCTTCTGTCCACACTTTTATCAAGTGTAATAAGTTGAATGTCTTTTCCAGGGCAAGAGCAAGATTTCCCAGGGCTATCCTTGTTGGATTTGTGGAGGACTCTTCTTGACATTGCTCCTCACATACTTTCCGCTAGCTTTTGTACTCTTCCAGGAGTAAACAGTGATAATGAAGACATAGTAGAGCTGTGTAAAATCTTACCATAACAGTAAATGTCCTACTTCTCATTGTTGTCTGTCCCTCCCTCCTGCCCCTTGTAATTTTCTGATGCCTTACCTCTGGCTGAGGGGTCTCCCTTCCATCTTTATCTCCTTCTGTTTCCCTTCCTCGATGTACATGTTATTGCTTTCTCTGAGGTCGGTCTGGTTCTTCTGGGGCACTTAATTTCAGAGGATTGGGCCTCCATATGTCACATATGTATGCATCTTAACTCCTTGTGTGTAGGACATGCATGTGATGTAAGATGCCTGAAAGTTATAAGGGCTTTGGTGTATTGGGCAAATGTTAGGCTATCCGTAAAAGGATATCCCACGAGTAAAGAAAACGGCAACAATGAAAAACTCAACTGCACTTTCTAACCCCCCCCCCCGCGTTAATCCATAGCTCCTCCCATCCATGAGGTATTATCTATACTTCAGCTTTTAAAGGTTCTCATGGATGTTAAAATAAGTAAATGAATAAACACTGTGCTGGAATGTTTTCTTTCAGTATGAAACACTGCCTCGCAGATCTAGTCTTGAATTTGTTCAGACTAAGCCTCTGAAATGGCTTTTGCCAGAGGTATGGAGAACAGCTGTGATCATTCCCTTTCATAATGGTGTGTCCACTACTGATCCTAGGAACTACAGACCAATAAGCCTTACCAGGCTTGTCAACAAGACAATGGAGTGCATCATTCTAGATCTCAGAAGCAAAGGTATTGGCAGCTTAAACTCCCTAGGCCCAAACTAGTTTTGATTTGTGAAGGGTTGAGGGTGCCAAGTCCTTGGATGGTGGAAAAATACGTCACACAGCTAGCTGGCCAAAGCCTTTGACATCATCCCATACTGTTGTCATTACAGACAGACTAGTAAAACTAAATCTAAATCCATATGTAACCCAGGTGATAGCAAACTGATCCACAGACAGAATCCAGTGAAATCAGGGTTGGGGGCACCCCTGTTCACTAAAAAGCTCATTACTTGTGGGGGTCCCACCTGGATCTGTACTTGGTCCATTCCTATTTTGTATGTATTTCTATGATGTCCAAGCTGATGTCAGTGCTCTCTGGCTGACCACGATTATAAATGATTGCAAACTTGGAGCGATCATCAACTTTCCTGTAAAGGTTTGGATTCAGCAGTAAGGTCTGTTACATATAAACACGTTGCCAGGACTGTGGTCTAAGGCTAAAAGTAAAAAAGTGAGTTTTCAGTCCTTTAGAAAACATTGGCACCCTTGTATCTCCCACATAGAAGAGGCTCCCTTTCAGAACCACTACAATTATTAGGGACCTGAACACTTTCATTGACATCCTTCAGCCACCGTCTCTGTAGTTATTAGAGTCCTTGTACCTAGCCCAGGTAATTATCAACGGTATAATTTCTAGATGCAGGGATGTTATCTCTATCTTAGGCTCATAATTGAATGTAATGTGTTGTTTTGGCTAGGATACTAATGACCCACATAGATAAACTGCCTATATAAATTTGACCTTTTAAATGGCTGAAAAATAATGACCAGCTGATCTCCGGGATGTTTTTCAAATGTAGTTTCATGGAGAAAGAGTTGAGTAAGTTGTTAACAAGCTGGTTTGGGAATTGGTTAAAGAGAGACAGTGAAACTGTCCTCAAATTGGTATGCTACTGGGCTTTGGGACAGTCATTTAAACCACCTTTTTCACATAATCTATACTATATTCTTGTAGTAAAGGATGTTGGGAATATCTTTTGTGGCACATATTCCATACATAGTTTGCACTGATTACAAAAATAATGCATCATAAATTATTATTCACCTCTTGTAATGGTCCGGCAGTTTATGCAGTAATACTAATTTGAATAAATGCTTCTTAAGGTATAAAATATAAAGTTATAAATGTCTGTAAAAATCTACCAGTCACAACTTTGCTACTGCTGTACACCAGTCATCTTTTATTACAACAGTTCCTCGTTAAGCACATGTTTTTCTGTGTACTAATTAACAAGCTTTCATTAATTTCAGATGGAGGAAAGTAACTTGTCGGGGCAAGAAAGGTTTCTAGTAGAATCCATAATAATCCTTAGAAGACTCAAGCAGCAATGAAGTCTTCATTGATTACAGTTGTACTAAATTTGGTATAACTTACGGCAAAAACTGGAACTCCATACTTACACATCTGATACTTGAGACTTGGGATAGAACTGAGGGTGGGTGATTAAGGTTGTCAAATGATGGCTGTCCTGTAAAGTAGTTAAAATTTAGGCCATCTCAGCTAATCATGATGCAGTGTATTACATATTGTGGCAGGTAGCATAGAGTGTTAAAGCAATGAGTTGTCAACAAACTGCTTCATATAGTGAAGGGTTTGAGTCCTTCAGCTTCCATTTGCCTGTTGTGTAACTGTGAACGAGTCACTTAGCCCAGTTTTCAAACGGCCCAGAACATTGTTTTGTCAGTTGTCTCCTTGCAGTGTAAAGGTCATGAACCACAACTTAAAGAACAGAAGAAAGCAATACAAAATACAAGAAGAAAAAATAAATAAAATAAAACTAAACTTTCCCTTTCAGCAATATGTGGCAGAGTCTGAGTGAACTTTTCCAGTAAATTCTTTTAGAATGATGGTATTGTTGTGATATACAGTTTTGTCAAAGTCTTCAGAAATTCTGTATGTTGCTCTGCATTTAAATTTGGGTAACTGTAACATCCCGTTAATTGTAATAATTTGTTTATAAGTGTTTTTCAAAGTTACTGCCAGTATCTCATTTCAAACAAATTTGTATGTTAATTTAGCTTGTATAGTATTATGAATTAGCAAAAGTACCGCCCAACCCATAGCTTATTCACTTAAACATTCAAAAGTTTTGAATTCTTCTATAACAATCGAAGCCAACCAGTCCTTGAATAATAACAAGTAGAACTCTTTATTCAATTGAGGTAAGTAAGTGCTTTCACATCTACAGCGGACGCTTCATAAGACTTAAATAAAAACAATTCATTCTAAATGTTTAAATATCCTGCTCATGAACACATGAACCAATAGAAACAAGCTAAGATCATTGTCATGAATAATTAAGTTATAAGAAAAGCTTGTAATAGGAAATACTTTTACATATGATCAAACCCAAAACTGGAAACCAAAAATGGATACTTAAAAAATCTAGTTACATAAAAAACTTTTAAATACATAGAAAATTTTCATAAAAAGTTTCAACATTAAAAAAAAATTATATATATATATATATATATATATATATATATATATATTTATATTTTATTAACATCGCACTCTATGTTGCACTACTCAGTAGTTCCTTAGGGAAAATGTAATAACATAATGATTAATAGGCTAGCTAAAACATTCAACTAAATTTACCCGATCTTCATATGCAGGCAGTATTAAAAACCATCTCATATATATCAATTACAGAACAAAATCAATGTTTCAGAGCACGATCTAATAGAAAGGGCTTCAAGCTAACCCTATCGTTAAGGCCATGTCCAACATCTGCCTGTAATCTGATAATCCACCTACTCTCTTCTTTCTCTGTAAATTTACTGGTATTCCCTAACCTCATAGTAGTATGTATCAATTCAAGGACCAAAAACTCAAAAGTGTGTGTAGTACCTTGTAGTAAGACATGTTTTGCTAAAGCATTAGCCTCATTCTCCCTGTTAATGGCATATAAGTATTCTCTAATTCTCTCCCTAAGGGTCCTATTAGTCTTCCTCACATAAAATTTATTGCATCTGCAGCACACAGCGAGATATACTAGGTTCCATGTTCTAAAATCAGCATAGTGGCCAAACTTATAAATCACTTTTTTATCTGGTGGTTCAAAGCTAGTCTTACTAGATATAAAGGTACACTGATTGCAGTTTCGGCAAGGAAACGTACCTTTCCTTACTGATGATAGTGTATTATCTGCTCGTCTCTCATAGCATAACATATTTTTCAAGGACTTAGTGTTCCTATAACAAAAACTAGGATGAGGGCCAACTAGTGCCTTAAGTCTGTCATCTAATTGTAAGATGCCCCAGTTCTTCCTAATGACATCTGTTATGCTCTTATTTCTATTAGTATAGGTAATGACCATCCTCTTATTATATTTGGTCAACTTCTCTTGTTTGGTGTATAATCCTCTGTTCCTATGGACGTACGGTGTAGCTGTACCTTCACATTCCACTTGTCATAAGACTGATAAGTCTTTATCTTGATAACCTCTAGACTTCAAGTCATTTCGTTAATCTACTAACGCTCCCTCAAACACCATATTCTCACTTGTTAAACGGGAGCATCGTGTGGCTTGATTCTTGACAATGTTCTTGTGCACGTGAGGTAGATGCATACTATCTCGATGTAAAAACGCATTCCTCCTACACGGTTTCCTATATATTTCAGTATTTATTCTCCCATTTTGTTTCTTAAGGGTAACATCTAAAAAATTTATCTGTTCACGTGACCTCTCTCCCGTCAATCTCAAAAACGTGGTAGTATTATTGATATAAAATAGAAACTCATCTAGAGTTGCTGAATCACCACTCCAAACAAGAAAGAAGTCATCGACAAAATGTTTGTAATATTTAATGTACCCAGAATATAAATCATGTGCTAGAATGTATGTAGATTCCCAATAAGCTAGCACTAGGTTTGCATATGAATTGGCACAAGACGTGCCCATAGCAACCCCCGTTGTTTGCAGATGGTGTTTGCTATCATATAAAAAAACATTGTTTTCCAGTACTAACTCCATCAACATGGTGATCTTCAACTTTACTAGTGGTGTAACCTTTATCAAGAAGAAACAGTCTTAAAAAATCAACTCCTGTGTTATTGGGTATACTAGTGAACAGGGATTGGACATCCAAGGTAGCCATGTAGTCATTATCTGTAAATATATTACTCAAAACACTGTTCGACAAAGAATGTCCTTCAAGGATGCAACTGCAGTCCTGACATATGGGTTGTCCTGCCTCAGGCAGCCCTTCGGTCGGCCGGATTCCAAAGTCTGGGTCCGGCGTCGGCTGATGTCGCCCTTTCCCCGACATCAGAGCGCCTGGGGTATAAAAACGTCAGCCGACGCCATCTTCTTCAGTCTTTCTTGCCGCGTGGCGCCCGAAGCAGAAGCAGTTCACAAGTGCCGGTCGACCAGCTCCTGTGTTTTCAGCTACTGAAGTCTTCAAAAAAGCTAAGTACCCCATTGGGGACCTTTTCTTGCCTCAGCCGATGTCAGATAAAAGTGAAAAAGTTAATAATTGTTTAACTTGTGGGAAACAAATACCTCATAAGGATTTCCACTCTTACTGCTTGCCTTGCCTAGGCCCAG
>NC_056751.1:578739050-578871016 GCF_019279795.1 Protopterus annectens | reverse complement strand
TGTGCTTCGATTTCTTCTGTCCTTAATCTTATGTCTCCTCCTCTCTTATTGCCAAAATTCATTCCTATAACTAGAAAGTCAAAATTACGTGTACTGTCTGTATTAGCAACATGTTTCGCCAATGCATTAAACATGCTTTTCTTACGTATATGATAGATATGTTCCCTAATCCTGTCTTTTAGCATCCTATCAGCTTGGTTGTGTTTATGACGTTAACATTCGGTACGTATTTCTATTGTCTGTGGATGAGTCCTAAACACAAATTCGTTGAAATGAATTCAACAGGTTAATTGATTAATTTGACCACGTGGTTTTTAGCACTATTATATAATCTAGACCATTTGGCTATTTGTACAACTTGATAAAGCTCAGTACTACACCGAGCGAAAGCGCTCGTTTTCAAGGGTGGTGTTTGTATTTAATAAAGGAATCATTTCGAGCTGCTGGTGTCGCTTCTTGGCCACATTCTTTGGTTCTAAGTTTTGGCTTGTGTTTCTATTTTGATTTCCTGGTGAAGTTTTATGGCCGAGGGAGCTGACATTATGGACTTTGCGGATAATCCTTAAGTCCCGAGGAATCCTAGCGATGTTGGTCCGATTACTCGCTTGGAATTTAACCAGGTGCTAGCTACGCTTATGCAACTTACTGAGTCTCTTAACTCATTAAAAGCTAACACACTTTCAACGTTGCCTGGTAACCAACGACAACCATTAGAGCAGAGGAAAACGCGTTCTCCAAACATCACAGCAGGAAGAGTACTGGCTTCACCGTTGGACCTTCCGGGTCACTCAGCACATGGTTTACCTACTAATCGTGAAATGGATACGAACATACCAGGACTACAAATAGATTCTACGGATTTACCATCACAGAGTTTCAATTTCAACAGTTGGACTGAATGCCAATTTATATTTAAACAAAGGTACTGTTATACCTAATACTACCAATAGTATTGAGAAAGATTTTGACATTTTAAGGGATAAACTTTATGCTTTTAAAAGTAACCAGTTAGAGAAAGATTTTGACATTTTAAGGGATAAACTTTATGCTTTTAAAAGTAACCAGTTAGAGAAAGATTTTGACATTTTAAGGGATAAACTTTATGCTTTTAAAAGTAACCAGTTAGAGATAAACTATCTCAAAGAATGTGTTTTAGTCAAACGTGTACCGAAGGGGTTACGCTTTTTTAAGTTCCCTAACAATGTACAACAGGAAACTCCATATTACAAATAAACTATGTGAAATCTTTGATTACGCTGGCTTGGAGGTTCTAAAAGTAATGATTGCAGAGTATGAGGCGAAAGCCAATACTTTGCTAAATGAGCTTACTTTGTTAAACAATTCCTTGGTTAAAGACTCTAATTGCATATCTGTTAAGATTAATTATGATAATGATTTTAAAGAGGTAGATCAATTTTGTGTGAAGATTTTGAATCGTAAAATGCGTAAGTTAGAGAGAGATTTGATAGAATACAGAGAAGGTGTGGCATACCCTGTTCCTGGAAAACCACAGAGTTAATAACCGGATGCATGAATTTGTTAACCACAGTACTGTATTTGATAAGCGTTCTGATCCATTTGTTCCACCATTATGTAGGAGTGAAAGATTGGCAGAAAAAGAAAGGAAAAATTCTTATCAGGATTTTCAACAACCCCCTGACAGTGTAGGGGGGAGGGGGCAGAGATACCACCAACAAGGTTGGAACAACAGACACAATTAGCTCCACATAACATTAATTTTGATGAATTTTGTTACGAGATCATAGAAGACTGCACTATTGTTAGGAATGACAATTTTGTCATTTATAACTATACAGATTTAGAGGTGAATCATTGCACATTTGGGTTATTCACCCGAGGTTTTCATTTTGTTCCCCTGCGCCCTTTTAATTTAACTCAAGCCCTTGTTGATTTAAAACTTTTTGCAAGGCAGCTAAATTTAAACATACATTTTAAAGGGCAGGTACAAGCTAAGAAGGAACTCACCCGAAAGAGCACGTTTAACCCCCCCACCCATCCATCTATTAAAGTTTTTGAGGAGTTAGTAGAGAGATTTTAGGGTTCTACACCACCAGAACGCCTATACTTTTCATAGTAATTTGAAATAAAATGAAACTCTCCTGGTTCATGAACTTAAAGACAAAAAAATCGGAGTTATGAAACCTGATAAGGGTTGTGGGGTAGTTCTTATGTTCAGTATAGATTATGACACTCAAATTTTTGGGATGTTACAAGATTCTGAACAATATAAAGTGGTCTCAAGAAATGAAGTCAACCTTGCCACATCCAAAATAATTTTTTTGCTTACTGACCACCTACTGCAGGGTGTGATTAATGAGAAATTATTCAACTACTTGCATGTAGTTAAACCTAGAATTCCTGTCATTTTCAGAATTCCGAAAACGCATAAAGGGGTATACCCCTTAAAATTTAGACCTATTGTTTCGGGTGCCGGTAGTGTCACTGAACCACTCGGTAAGTTTATTGATTTTATTACAAAAAATTTTGTTTCCTCTCTAACAAAGATTTGTAAAGACTCGTGGGATTTTCTTAGAGGCATTCAGCCTGAATTTTATGAAGCTAATCTACTTATGATTACAATAGATATAGTGGAACTATTCCCCAGTATCCCCCATAGTATAGGGGTAGAATGGTTTAATGAGGTACTGAGTTCTGAGGCCCATCTGGGAAGTAAAGTTACTAATTTGGTAACAGAACTCATGGAAATTGTGTTAAAAAATAATTTTTATTTATTTCAACGGTGAGTTTTACAGACAAAAGAAGGGGGTTGCCATGGGTGCCTCATGCGCTTCACTCTATGCCAACCTAGTTTTACACAGATGGGAACAGAATTACATTTTTGCAACTGAATGGGTTAAATTTATTACCCACTATAAGAGATACTTGGACGACATATGTATTTTATGGAACGGTTCGCTGGAGCAGTTCCATGAGTTTTTTAAATATTTAAATTCTACTACTACTTTTTTATCTTTTACACATAATATTAGCCTTAACGAACTGCACTACCTTGAAATGACTCTATACAAAGATACTTCTAAGAATCGGTTTCAATCCAAGCTCTTCAGGAAACCAAGTTTTTCCAATTCCTATCTCCACTTTGAAAGTGGGCACCCCTTCTTTCAAAAGAGGGGCATTATGAAAGGTCAGTTTATTTGGGCCTCTAGAATGTGTAGCACTGCTATAGACTATATGGAGGAAATAGAAACTTTGAAGAGATTATTTTTAGAAAGAGGTTACCCAGTTTCTTTAGTAACTGCTCTGGCTGAAGAAGTGACACTCAATAGGGACACAAAATATCCACCTCTACTGGGTAGAGGATTTCCCCAGATTTCTGAGCACGAATTAGAACCCAATTTAAGTTCACATAATTGTTTTACATATACCTATTCTTTGGGTTCTCTTGAAATTGAGAATGTGATAAGGAAGCATTGGCCGTTACTCACTTTACACGATGAACTGAACAATTTTGTTGACCCACATCCAAGCTTTGTAAGAAAAAGGGATGGTAATCTTAAGCAATGGTTTGAAAAGAAAATAGTTAAATTTGGACTGGACAGTCATAAACCGGGCACTTTTAAATGTGGGGCCTGTAAACAATGTTCGGCCATTTATAATGATTCGATCCTATTTATTCCATCTAGAAAGTATCTTTACAAAGCTAGTCGCTACTTCAATTGTTCATCTAAGGGGGTTGTTTACCTAGGGTTATGTACAGTTTAAGTTTTTATATAGGAAAGACTGAGAGACCCCTTAGAAAAAGGATCTACAAACATTTCTACGATGTCTCTAAAGCTAGAGAATCCAATGAATTTTTTAAACATTCCTTATTTTGTCCTAACATGCAAATTAATTCATGGTGTTAGAACAGGTAGCACCAGATGCCCGGGGTGGTGACTGGGAGACTACACTAGAATACCGTGAGTTGTTGTGGCAATTGAGACTATATGCTGGCAAGGCACCTGGGCTCAACGACAACATCAATATCAATATCAGTAGTGTCCTCAAGCTTAGGATGGTCCGATTGTAGTGTTTTATTTCAGATTAGATTTTATACATACCCACTAGATGTGGGGTTATCTACATTGTGTGAGAGCATTTTATTTATTTGCTCATACATTTTAATCATACTCAGTTTATTATTAGTATAAAGGTTTAGTTCTGGTTGAGCACGAGACTCAATGTTTTAGTATTGCTGATGTTTTAACATTATTTTGTCATTTACTTCTTTTGGACTTGATGACTACAATAGATTTTTATTCTTTATTTCCATATCATTTATTTACATATAACATATTTATTATATATGTACATATTTTAATTTATATACATTTTTTAATGAATGTGTTATCTCAATCATGGTTGTGCTTATGACGTTAACATTCAGTATGTATTTCTATTGTCTGCGGAGGAGTCCTAAACACAAATTCGTTGAAATGAATTTAACAGGTTAATTGATTAATTTGACCACGTGGGTTTTAGTACTATTATATAATCTAGACCATTTGGCTATTTGTACAACTTGACAAAGCTCGGTACTACACCGAGCGAAAGTGCTTGTTTTCAAGGGTGGTGTTTGTATTTAATAAAGGAATCATTTCGAGCTGCTGGTGTCGCTTCTTGGCCACGTTCTTTGGTTCTAAGTTTTGGCTTGTGTTTCTGTTTTGATCCTATCAGTCTTCCTGACAAATTTGCTGCATACTCTACATACAGCTAAATATATCACATGCATACTAGTGCAAGTAGCTTTGATCTTAAAATTAAATCATTCTCCTGTATCTGGATGCAAAAGGATAGGATTATCAATTATATATGGACAAAATGAACACTTCCTACAAGGTTTGTTGTATAGCTGGTCTACTGGTATCCCTTGCACCACAAAGGCATCTCTTCAAGGACCTTTTATTCTTAAAAATAAACTGAGGTGTTGGAGCTAGATATTTACGGACCTGCTCATTCGTCATTAAAATATTAATTTTTTCTAACAATACTAGTATACTGGCTAATATTCCCTGAATAACTGAATGACACTTATGACTTACTATTGTGTTTCCTACTCAACTTATGACTAGTATCATTCTGTTTCCATTCAGAAAAATAAGGTTTACCTTGTAGGAAGTGCTCATTTTGTCCATATATAATTGATAATCCTATCTTTTTGCATCCAGATACAGGAGAACTATTTAATTTTAAGATCAAAGCTACTTGCACTACTATGCATGTGATATACTTTGCTGTATGTAGAGTATGCAGCAAATTTTATGTTGGGAAGACTGATAGGATGCTAAAAGATAGGATTAGGAAACATATCTATCATATAAGTAAGAAGAGCATGTTTAATGCGTTAGCGAAACATGTTGCTAATAGGGACAGTACATATACTTTTGGCCTTCTAGTTATAGGAATGAATTTTGGCAATAAGACCGGAGGGGGCATGAGATTAAGGACAGAGGAAATGGAAGCACAATGGATTATTAGGTTAAGAGTGAATGCAGAGCATGGCTTGAATGACTGTATACCATTAAGACCTGCTCTGAAAGCCAGACCACTACATACGAAATAAGTGGGTGGCTAGATATTATATGCTACCTTCATAATTTAATATGTTTATGTTTTTTAGTATGATGTGGATTTGGATGTATTTTTTACATATATTCTCGTATATATATATATATATATATATATATATATATATATATATATATATATATTCATGTGTTTTCTAATTTTTATGTTATTTTTGTTTTCTCACAATGATGCATTTTTTTATATTCTGAAAATGGTTCTCAAATTTTAGGATCTGTATCTTTAAACTGGAATTTGTCTTGTCATGCAATTTAATTCAATAGTTAAATGTGGTGTTTTAGCTGCTCAGTTTTATGTCATACCTGAAGAAGCATTTGGTAAAAGCACTTGTGTGTTTTATTAAAAGTCTGTTTGTGAACTTGGAGCTTTGCCGGGTTCCAATTAGATGACCAAAGATGCAATATATCGAATGCGCCTTGGTCGAACTTAACGAAAACGCAAAATAGCGAAGTGGCTTTTAAACAAATTCTTTCCCAGGGAAAAAAATTGTTTGGCCGCTTCGCTATTTTGCCATCCCCCCAACTTTAGGTATTATTTCAATTTTTTTTTTTTCTTTTTGGAACAGCGATTTTTTTCCCTTGGAAAAAAAAAAATCACTATTCTCAGCTTTCAAGATTGTGAGCTTTCGCTTACATGGGTTAGATTATTCAACGTTCGCTTTTTTAAGCATTCAATGGTATAATAAAGACCCGCTTTGCCTACGTTGGTTGTTCTTTTCCATACAATGAGTACAAGACTAAGATTCAAATGTTTTCTTCCAGACGCAAGTTGTACTAAACTCCAAACATTGAACGTAACCATTAGGAGCCAAAAGAGAATACAACTGCTTAACACAAAAAAAAAAAAAAGAAAAAAAAAAAAAGAAGTTGTAAAAAAATTCAGTGTATTGGACTTGCCACAATTTCACACAAACAAAGGACAGACACTGTCTAGGACCACAATAGCAACTTGCACTTTACTTTGCAAATAAGACAAAAAGTAACACTCATTGCATATGGCCAGTGCAAGTATGTACACAGTACGAGATGATCTTCTTTAATTTTTTTTCAAGTTGCTTAGTAGGGACATGGAGATGGGACATTCTGAAGATATGTATGTGGGCTTAGAGAAGGGTTTTAATGATGTTCTCTGACTTGGGGAAACTAACAGCCTAGTTACATATCAGATAATACATTTACTGCATGGTCTGGTGTGTACATCCATGAATTTACAAACTGTATGCACAGGAGGAAGAATGTATCCCCCTCACAAGAAAAGGCATAGGTCTTGCCATGGCACTATACTACACAACAGACTTATTCTACCACTCCTCCCATAAAAGATGTAGGTCATGTGACAGTACTTCAGAAAACAGAACACATTTAGGAATACTGGCTCTTTGGCAGTGCACAATTCCTTGTGCACACCACAGACTGGCTTTTGACTACAATAACTTCCTTACAATAAGACTGTATATGTAACAGTTGGTCAGAGTTGTTTTACAGTGCAGAGGTGGCATTAGCCTCTTTACCATGAAAATTCAGCCTCAGAGAAATTCATTTACACCAATGGTGATATATTAGCACATCTATGCGCCTCTTAAGTACATTCAGACAAATGCTGATATGTAGTACTAGCAACATCGGAACTACAGCACGGAAACCAGGCACACACAAGTCTGCTACTACAACCTTGCATGCTATCCAATTAACTTTTTTTCTTGTTTTCTTGCACTGTCTTTCTATTCAGGTTTATCCTGCATCCTTTCAACACATGCTAATCAGTCAAGAGTACACTGTAATGTCTGTGGAGAAACTAATCTAATTATGCATGGGGATCTTGGGGCCACAAGACTCACAGGAGCCATGAGTTTCTAGATGCCCTGAGGTGCATTTTACAGCTATTTGCAATATATTGTTCCAATGATGGCCTTAATAAAATTAATGACTAAGGAAAGAAATTCATCATTTTTCACCTTTAGAGGCAGGAATAAATTGTGTCTAAGGCTCAATGCTCAAAGCTGACAAAGAAGAAGCTCCCAATAAAATGAGAAAACAAAAACTTACTGCATATTGGAGGAATGCTAAATTCATCTAGGGCACATCTTTGGGACATTGAAGGAAACTGGCAGAGTACCTGGATAAACCCACTATGGTTGTGATTACACCCCAATGCAAGATACCACATACATCGCTCTATGTGTAGTTTCATTAGATACCACTGGTTGTGGTTATACTCCATGGCATACCATCAGGGATATCACTTTAAGAACAGTTTCACTGGTTGTTTGTGGCTATGATTACACCACACTGCATGCTAGTGCTAGTGTATGTACCACGGTATGTGTGGTTTTACTCAACTGTCAGTAGCTGTAGTCACCTCTCACTGCATGCCACTGCCATCATATGTAAAATCTTACTGCAGTCCTGACTGATAACATGTACTTCCCTTTACTTTTTTACGAACAGCTCTCAGATGATCGACCCTAAAAGTGACAGTATAGTCATGATCGACAAGGCATGACTTTACTATCTGTATACATAAACAGAGTACTGGTAAGCAAAGGTGCGAACCAATCTACCCATCCACACTGATGAAACATGGAAAGCCCCCCCCCATGTTGGCTGATTTGTAGTCACTCTCTTTACTCGGTATGTAATGTAAACATTCTGGTAAGGGGTTTAGCTATCTTTTTGGGGATATCCCTTCTTCACTAGCTGTATCCTTTACAAGCATGTGTTAAGAAACGGATATTTGTGGAGCAATACTACTGCAATAACCATGGCCAACCTCCCGTCACAATTCTATTTTCCTAGTGTAGTGGTATGGGATAAGGCAGATCTCCGTTCACTGTGCACATTTCATAGTTCAGGCCCTGCAGTCGTTATCATTTCCTGCATTCTTTATGGCAAAGGATTTAATAGCAGTGCTGGTAAGCTCATACACATTTCCTTCCAACATGAGCAGGGAAACTATCTCCTCCAGGAGCACATTCCTCAGTACCCTTCACAGATTAAGTTGGGAGAAATGCTATGTAGGGCTTTGGTGTGTTTGGTAACAGAAATGACACATAAAAGGTGGGTAATAGTGTTAGCAGGGTTCTCCAAATCATCTGTTTCAGAAAATGCAGCCCTCCTTAATCACTAGTGAACAAGTCAGGAACCTGTAAATTGATACACACACACACACACACACACACACACACACACACACACACACACACACACACACACACACACACACACACACACACACACACACACACACACACTAGATGATCAGAGTTTAAAATGGGAGTTTGCATCTCAAAAAATATAACAGTCCATGTGCTCCCAAGATCGAGTCTCTAATTCTTAGAAGCAAAGTAATGGAGTAAATGATTTCATGCCTGGTGAATGGTTAAAATTAAGTTTACAGGGTATCCCAGGTGGGATATTTCATGCTGTATGTCCCCTTGACAGTTAAATTTAATTGTTTGGTGCCCAAGCTTGAAAGAGCTTAGAGGTGGTTCATCCCATGCTCTGTGTTTCCTGTCTGATTAAAATTCATTATCTAGCATGTTATTTTATAAGGTCTAACGGAGGTTTCACTGCTAGCCAAGATAAAGTTGCTTCTCCCAAAACATGCAACTCCAACATCATCATTAAGTAGTACAGAGTGCCACAAAAGTTAGCAAAAGGGTACACAGTGGCCAAATACACTACCTCTTGCTTAGTAAAAGTAAGTAATGACTCTTATGGTAGTCTCCACATTCCCTTGCCTGGGCTACATCGCAGATGTGAAGAGCATCTACGGTGCACCACTGATGGTCAGTTCTCACCCATGCTACATCCTCCATCCCAGGTCAACCTGATAACGGCAGGTTTGTTCAGAAGCCTTCATACTGTACAATGTCCTAGGCAGTTATAAGATGAACAAGCAAACTGTCAAAAACTTTAGACTTGATTTTCCACCATGGGGAAGGAGTACCTAAAAATATTACAGCTTAGATGGTCTCCTACAAAATCGACAGGGTGTTCAGTTTAGAAGTAGTGGGACACCTACTCAATATGTATCACTACAGCAAAGAGGGAGGAAAGTTACAGGTAAACTGTCAATTCACAGGATCATATACAGTGATATAAGCTTGGGATAAACTGCTCTTCCATTTATCCTTGAACTAACAGTGAAATCGCTGACATTCACATCTGTCTGCTGGAAAATATAAAACATGTAATTACAAATCCAAACAACTTCTCTGACGCTGTTGGTCACTTCACAAACACCTAATATGAGTGGGTTAGGGAACATACTCTAGCAAAGCATAGTTTTAACATGTCCCACTCAGGCTGACAAATAAAAAAGGACACTACTGATGCTGGCTACAATAAACCTCAGAGTGTGTGAAACTTTTAGTTATGTACTCACCATAACTTCAGATGTTTGGGATCCATCTCGCCTACATTCTGACTGATGGGTTCGGAGCCGATCCCTCGGCTCCGACTCGGCACGCTTATGCCAAAGAGCGAAGTCTCTTATTGGCTGAGCTTACTATATCCCAGGATGCACCACTACCAATCCCCCAGATCTAGTTTGTCCGCATACATGCACACACGCACGCACTGCTTATATAACATCGACAGATGATACAAGATAAAAATAGTAGAACTCAAACCGTTCCATCTCTTCTGATCTCCAAGGCAGGGGGAAGGAGGGTGGGTATTAGGAATGTAGGCGAGATGGATCCCAAACATCTGAAGTTATGGTGAGTACATAACTAAAAGATGTTATGTGATCCTATCTCGCCTACATTCTGACTGATGGGACAGCGTCCCTAGCACCTGAATCCTGGGTGGCTCACTGGAAAACACTCCTGAGTACCGTGGAACCAAATGATGCTCGCCCTTTAGATGCCACATCCAATTTATAGTGGGAAATGAAAGTGTGCGGGTTGGACCAAGTAGCCGCAGCACAAATCTCAGAAATAGCGAGCTTGGAATGAAATGCAATAGAGGTAGCCATAGCTCTGGTAGAGTGAGCTTTGATAGATGTTGTAAGTTGCTTATTTGAAGAGGAATAAGCCTGAGTTATGCAATCACTAATCCATTTGGAAATAGTAGCTTTAGTGATGGTTTTACCCAATTTATTATCTGAAAAGGACACAAACAATTGGTCTGTTTTTCGAATTTGTTGAGTCCTGTCTAGATAGAAGCGCAATTGCCTGTGAACATCCAATTTATGCAAGGTGTATTCCGCTTCATTTGAAAATTTTGGAAAGAAAACAGGTAGCTCTAGAGATTGTTGGAGATAGAGACTAGAACAAACTTTGGGAACAAAAGATGGATTAGGCCTAAGTGATGCTCTATCCTTGTGAAAAATCAAGTACGGAGGTTTGATAGATAGGGCTTGAAGTTCTGAAACTCTTCTTGCAGAGGTAATTGCAACTAAGAAGGCAGTTTTCCAAGACAGATATTTCAACTCACATGTAGCAGCCGGTTCAAAAGGGGAAGATGTTAAGGCACGAAGTACCAAATCAAGATCCCACGGAGGCGCAGGATGAAAAACTGGGGGTCTTAAAAGCACAGCACCTTTCATGAAAGTTTTACATAATCTGCTGCTCATCAGCGGTGGATCTATGGATTCGTGAAATTTGGAGATAGCTGCTAGTTGGACTTTAATAGTAGAGACTGAAGATCCTTGATTAAACAAGGATGTTAAAAATTTCAAGACCTCTGATATCGGGGGCAGTAATAGGGTCTAAGCCTCTGAGTTGAGCCCAGATAGCAAACCTCTTCCACTTACTGAGGTACAATTTCTTAGTGGTGGGTTTGTGGGCTGAAGATAAAATGTGAATAACTTCCGGGTCTAAGGTGTGATTTCTGACTAAGGTCGGAAGTGGAGGAGCCAAGCTTTTAATTTCAAAGTGTGAAGGGACTGGTGCTGTCGTCCCGACTGATGAATCAGCAGGTCCGGAGTTAGATCCAAAAACCAAGGACCGTCCAGAGCATATTTCTTTAGGTAGGGGAACCATACCTGACGAGGCCAGTACGGAGCAATTAGAATCATTGTGGATCCCAATTGGGAAGCTTTCTGGATGACTTTGGGGAGGAGTGGAACCGGAGGAAAACGCATAAAGTAGTCCTGTTGGCCAAGGTTGGACTAGAGCATCCGTAGCTGCCTCCCCCTGACGCGGAGTCAAGGAAAAGAACCTTTTGCACTTTGTGTTTTGTGGTGTTGCAAACAGGTCGCAGCACGGGGTCCCCCAACTTTTGAAAACCTGAGCTGCTACTGTTTCGTTCAGGGACCACTCGTGAGGAGAGAGAATCGTCCTGCTTAATCTGTCTGCCAATATATTGGATTTTCCTGGAATGTGGGTCGCTACCAGGAAGCGGTTGGTAGCTACTGCCCATTCCCACACCCTCATGGCCTCTCTGCAAAGGGGGTAAGATCTGGTCCCTCCTTGTTTGTTTAGATACCAGACCACCGACATGTTGTCTGTGTGGATAGCGATGATGCCGTGAGGGAGAAACCTGTGGAGGGCTTGTAGGGACAGAAGTACAGCCCTCATTTCCAATACATTGATATATGGAGAAAGGTTTCGTCTGGAAGCCAAGAACCCTGAACTAACCTGCCCAGACAATGCCCCCCCCACCCCGTCTGGGAGGCATCCATCGTCAAGGTGGCCACCGGAGGGGGTATAACAAAAGGTCTTCCCTGATTCAGATTGGATGGCTGAAGTCACCAGCGGAGGTCCCGTTTGCACGTTTCTGTAATCAGTATGAGATGATTGAGGGGGAGATCCTGAAAAGACCATTGTGTCGATAACAGCCACTGAAGAATCCTCATGTGCAATCTTGCCAGCGGAACTAGGAGAACCGTGGCAGACATTGAACCTAAAAGTTGCAGGACCAACCTGGCTGGGGCTTTGGATCTTGGAAGCAGGGCTCGGACTTGACCTTGTAATGTTTGAATCCTTTCGGTAGGAAGGAAGATGCATCAATTTTGAGTCTATCTCTGCTCCTATGAATCTTATGCGCTGAGAGGGCAGCAAGACAGACTTTGACCAATTGAATGCAATTCCCAGGGAAGCACCCAGGGAGATGGTGGCTTGTAGATTGTCTAGTAGTAGATGCCTGGTGGTGGCAGTCAGGAGCCAGTCGTCCAGATAGGGAAACACTTGGAATCCGAGACTCCTCAGGTGAGCAGTCACTACTGCCAAACACTTGGTGAACACCCTGGGGGCTGTGGTGAGACCAAAGGGCAGTGCACAAAATTGGAAATGACTGTCTCCCAGGCTGAAGCGCAGATACCTCCTGGACGCCTGATGTATCGGTATGTGATAATAGGCGTCCTTGAGATCTATGGAGCACATCCAAACATCCTTCTCCAACAATGGGAGAATGGATTGTAAAGTGACCATTTGGACTTCATGACGGACTGGTTTAGTTTGCTGAGATCCAATATGGGTCTCAGGTCCCCTGTCTTTTTTGGCACTAAAAAGAACCTTGAGTAATTTCCGGATCCGATCTGGTCTGTGGGGACCGGTTGGATGACTCCTTTTTCTAGCAGCTTTGAAGCTTCTGCGGCTGCAATTTCCCTTTGACTGGGTGGTGGGTCCGGGATTTTTTTGGACGGCGGGGGTGAGTGTGTGAAGGGAATGGTGTAACCTCCGGCAATAATCCGCAGCACCCATCTGTCCTGAGTAATAGACTCCCAGGCTTTTAGGTGCTTGGCAAAACGGCACCCGACTGGCTCCGGAGCAGCACAGCCGGGCAATCCCTCATGAAGTGTGGGAGGCTGAAGAGCCACGAAAGGACTCGCGGTCTCCAGTGTTGCGGGGCCCTCTGCTGCCTCTGGGACGGCGTCTCCCAGAAAAATTTCCCCGTCCTCTGCCTCTGGAAGGGGAATCTTCCTGCTGTTGAGGAAAGAACTTCTGTGATTTGCGGAACCACATCTTCCCTCCTCTTTTAGCCTTGGGATAAGGCCGAAAGGGAGTGGAATAACGTGCTCCTATGGCAGATAAAGTTTTTCCCTCTTGCTCACAGCGGGTAAGAGTGTCTTTAACCTTGGGTCCAAACAAAGAGGACCCATCAAAGGGAGCGTCGGCGAAGGAAGACTTGAAGGCCTCCGCGAAATGACACAAACTGAGCCAGGCTTGTCTCCGTAGAGCCACGCCTGTGCCTGCCGCTCTGCCCGCCCCTTCGGCCGCATATGAAATGAGCCTCATGGACGAGTTAGAAATCGAGGTAAGGATAGCCAACTGAGAGCTAACCGACTGGGCTAGCTGCTCAGGTAGGTTACCTGAGAGGGAGTCTGACAGCTCCTTGACCAGATCCCTCTGTAGTCTGGTGAAATGTGCCAAATAATTCAGGGACCTTAGAGTAAAGGCCGCTGAAGTCAGGGTGCGCTTCCCGTACCGGTCCATGCTCCTAGATTCCTTATTAGGAGGATGGACGGACGTTGAAGCCTCTGCTACGTCCTGCTGTGTAGCAGATGCCACCACCATGGCATCTACAGCCACGCCTTTCGTCAAGAACTCCTTCTCGGGTGGGGCAGACAAAAATTTGTTAGGGCGAGAAGGCACTGGTTCCACAGTATCTGGATGTTCCCACGCCCTCCGACAAACCAAATCCAGGAGCTCGTCGAAGGGCGGAGACACCCAGGAGGCGGAGGGCTGAGCCCCAAAGGCCTTGAGAAGCACTGACTCATCAGCGGAGGGGGGTTTGGAAATCCAGCCGCCTCGTTGCTTAAGGATCTCTAGAATGTCTGCAAATGAGACATCATCAGAGGACGACTTTGGGGACCCCTCCGCATCATCAAGATCAGTGTCCGATGTAAGAGAATCGGGGGAGTCCACGTGCTTCCTCTTGCACGATCTCTTCCTTGGGGGCTCCTCTGAAGACAACTCCGAAGAACCCTCAGGAGGAGGGGAACCCCCAGTGGGGGTAACCTCAGGCCCCGGGGCTCCGCTGCCTAGAGACAGGGGAACTGCCAAAGACCCAGTCTCCATGCCCAGGGAAGGTGCCGGTAAAGCCGTAGAGATGGCCGAAGAAGACTTGGCCAAGGCACTCCTCATAGCTCTGAAAGCCGGACCCCCAGAATCCTGGGAGTGTCCGGTCCCCGGAGCCATGATAGCAGACTGAAGTCCCGCAGCCGAAGCACCGAAAGGGAGGCTCGGAACCGACAGCATTGGTCCCAAAACGTCACCCCCGGGTCCAGCCGAAGAAGTCCGCGTGCTAAACTCAGACCCGAAGGCCGGGGTTGGAGTAAGGGTCGGAGCCGACCCTAGGATCTCTACTGGCTCCATCAGCACCTGCTCCGACAGAGCCGAAGCGGTCGGAGGAGGAATGGCAATGGAGTGGGCTATCGGCTCCGAAACCAATTGGGTCGGAGCCGAAACAAATTTTTGAAAGACTGGGGACTGGAACAGTCTTTGGAGCACCCTGTCTATGTCCGAATCTGACATTCTTGATGACCTGGAAGAGAGACCGAACGGGTCCGAGTAGGTCTCTCCAACGGCTCCACGGGACTAAGGGACCGGCTCCGAGGCGACTCTATAACTATCGGCGCTGAGGGAGTGTCCAATCCAATTTCCATCGGTGCCGAAGAGGACTTCGGCGCCGAGGAGGAAGTGTCTGAGCGGACAACCTTCATCGGCTCCGAGATCAGTGGAGCCGATGAAGGTGACCCGCCTCTCGATGCCCCAGCCATCGGCTCCGAGACCAGAGGAGTCGAGACTGGAGGCATCGAGGCAGACCGTTCCACCCTCGGCTCCGAAGTCCGTGGAGCCGAAGGAGAAGCCTGCCTATGTCTTTTGGCGGTCGGGTCCGACGGACTGGTCGGAGCCGCCTTTCTTTTAGCAGGAGAAGGAGAGGATGCCAAAGCTTCTTCAAAAGAGGGTTTGATAAGGCCTTTCAAAATAAGTTTATTCTTCCTCTCTTGGAGGACCCTCGAGGAAAACGCGTGACACACACTGCAGGACTCCTGCAAATGTTTGGCGTCCAAACAATATACACAGAGAGAGTGGTCGTCTGTGATCGACATCTTAAAATTGCACTTAGTGCACTTTTTAAATCCTGAAGGCCTAGGAGCCTGTGACATTATGGCAATCCAAACACAGAAAACTAGCCAAGAAGGAACACAAGAAACACACTGACTAACACTATAGAATTTTTCTTGTTCTCTCTTCTTCTTTACTTTCCTGTCCTTTTAATAAGGACTAACACAACACCAAAAGAAGTAGATTCAATAACCTTAAAAGAAATAGGAATTAGCCAACAACGAACTGACAGGGGAAGGCCCTTCAACTCCGATGGGACCTCTAGTCTGTCAAAACACAGTCACTACACAATATTTTACCAAGGAAAATACTCATTCAAGCACAAAAACCACTAGATAGCTGTTAAAACAGCTTTTTGTTGAATTTTAAAGAAAATCCTGACAGAAAAGTTAGTGAAAAACACTACTTAGCTCAGCCAAGCTCGAGACCACGTCTTTGCTTGTTAGCGGCAAACGAGATCTGGGGGATTGGTAGTGGTGCATCCTGGGATATAGTAAGCTCAGCCAATAAGAGACTTCGCTCTTTGGCATAAGCGTGCCGAGTCGGAGCCGAACCCATCAGTCAGAATGTAGGCGAGATAGGATCACATAACATCAGCCTTTCCTCCTTCAAGGTGTAAGAGTGTTGCTGGATTATGTCATTGTACAGGTGGCTATCCAAAAGAAATGCTACTTACCATTTAAAAATCCTGACTGTAAACAGAGTTCGGAAAAAAACAGCAACTATGTTTCACCCGGTAATTCACTAAAATGGTTCTTACTCTGCAGCAATTTTCATGAAGGCAATTCCTGTATATTTACAGAGTGACAATATTTACACCTGCAGGCAGGATGCACAATTAACACACAGAGAACCTGTCAACAGGCATGGTGCTGTAACTCCTTCCTTTAGACCACAGATTTTCTGCTCTGTACTATCTTTTTAAAGTATTTTTAGAAACAAATATCATTCCTAAATTAGTACAAATGAGTATATATAAATGAACACTATTCATTGCTCATGATACTAAACATGTTTGGTATAATAATGTGCTCTGCATTATTTTCTATTCATTTAAATAACGTTTACTTAAAAAGAATGCCCTAGTAACAAAAGAAAATTAGGAAAGAGAAAGATGATTTGTACTGTCTTAGTGGCAGGAAGATAAAGAATTCAAGTGACTTTCTTGGCATTAACCCTCATAAAAATATAATAAAATTCAGTACAAATCATTACTGCATCATTTTTAATATCAGCTCTTCATTTTTTCAACTAATTTAATAAAAAAAACAATTCACTGCAGTAAACAAACATATTTACAGTTATAGGTTCAAGCAACTGTAAGCACCTTAAGTCAGTAACAATAGTTCTTCAGGGACTAAAGGGTTTTCACATCTTCATCTCCTTAGTATCAAATGAAGTATTTACATTACAGATTCATGATGTCGAATCTTACTTACTGCTGTCATCGTCTCCAGTGGGATCATCCTCTGAGCTTTCTTCCACTTTTACACAAGTCAGTGGTGCACCATCACCCCCCTGACCAACTGGTGAAATTTCTTCTTTTGTAACGGTATCTCCTGCATAGTGAAACAGAAACATCAATTTTGTACAAATGTATACTTAGAAGCACCTAAGTAAGGTATTTATGTACAAATACAGTAAGATTTTACATTAATGTACAAAGAAGGAACTGGATAAAGCAGAGAAGCTTCAAGCACTAACGTCCATTAATTATAGGTAAGTTCACAGGTAAATATTAGGATTGCAGGCAAGGAGACCACTGAGGACTTTAAACAAAAAGTACAGTTTTGTACCTACCATAAATGTAGATGTCCGAGAGGTATGCATCTGCAGTCCTAACATATGGGTTGTCCTGCCTCAGGCAGCCCTTCGGTCGGCCGGATTCCAAAGTCTGGGTCTGGCCTCGGCTGATGTCGCACTTCACCCGACGTCATAGCTGCTGTGTATTGGGTATAAAGGCATCAGCCGACGCCATTTTCCTCTGTTTCTTGCCCCAGATGCCAGGTGCCCTCTAGGAAGGTTAAATTTGGATAAATGCAAATGATTCCAAACAGTAGAGAGCAAACAATATAAAAATGTATATACATATATACAAACAAATACACCATAATAGATTCCCCCAGCTAGCTACAAGATGGGTAAATACCCTAGGAGTACCACAGAGGGGAAGTTGGGCGGGTAATCCTGACTGCAGATGCATACCTCTCGGACATCTACATTTATGGTAGGTACAAAACTGTGCTATGTCCTTCAAGGATGCATCTGCAGTCCTAACATATGGGTAGAATACCATAGCCAAACTGGGGGAGGAGGTACTAAGATAAAGATGGTGTAGTTAGGATCCCTTGCAAAACAGCAGTTGCAAAACCTGCTCGGGATCTGGAGTATAAAGGAAGATTATAATGCTTGGCAAATGTATGCACGGAGCTCCAAGTAGCAGCTTCTAAAATGTCTTTGGTAGCCACTCCTCGTAGGAAAGCTGTAGTGGTGGCTGTAGCCCTTGTGGAGTGAGGCCTGATATTTTCTGGAGCTGTCTTTCCATGAAAAGAGTAGCAAAATCTAATGCAATTTCCTATCCATTTTGAGATTGTCTGTTTTGAAATTGCTTTTCCTTGCATTCCTGTTGCATATGCTACCAGAAGCTGGTCAGTTTTTCTGTTGGTCTTAGTTCTGTCCAGATAGTAGCGTAATTGCCTGTGCACATCCAAGGTATGTAGTAGTCTTTCCCCCCTGTTCTGTGGGTTGGGGAAGAATGTCGGTAAGTGAATTGCTTGGTTCAAAGATACTCTGGAGACCACTTTTGGCATAAAAGTAGGGTTAGTTCTCAAAGACACTCTATCCTGATGGAAGATGAGGAAGGGCTGTACTGCCATTAATGCCTGTAACTCAGAAACCCTTCTTGCTGAAGTGATTGCAAGCAGGAAAGCAGTTTTCCAAGATAAGAACTGTAATTCTGCTGTTGCTGCTGGTTCAAAAGGGGGAAGTGTTAACTTTTCCAGCACAAAGTTAAGGTCCCATGTAGGTAAAGGTGGCTTCCTTGGAGGCTTTACATTTTTAATTCCTCTCAGAAACTGCCTGAGTAGAGGATGAGAGAAGACTGGAGGATCCATGTTGTATTCTGCTGAAATTGCTGATGCATGAATCTTCATGGAGGAGTAAGACAGGCCATTGTGGAAAAGTTCTGCTAAGTATTCCAGGATGTTAGCTATGTTTGCCAATGATACATTTTCTCCTTTTGCTGCACTCCAAATGAGGTATCTTTTCCATTTGGCTGAATAAGTTTTCCTTGTGGAGGGTCTGCGAGCCTCCAGGATAATGTCTTTAACCCTCTGAGATAAATCTGGGTTATTTTGTTTTATGTAATATTCCAAGCAGTTAGCTGTAGTGTTTTCAAGTTTGGATGTAGGATCTTGTAATTGTTCTGTGTTAGAAGTAAAGGACATAGAGGTAGAGGCCATGCGTGTGTCCGAGACATGCTCCTCAGTAGCGGGTACCAATGCTGCCTTGGCCAGTCTGGAGCTATCAGGATTATCCTTGGGTGATCTTCTTTGATCTTCAGTAGGACTTTGTACATCAGAGGAAGAGGTGGGAATGCATATGCTGTCAGGTTTTCCCAACTGAAGGATAGGGAGTCCACCTTCCAAGCAAGTGGGTGCTATGTTCTTGTGCAGAATTTCTTCAATTGGTGGTTGTGTGGGGATGCGAACAGGTCTATTTCTGGTAGTCCCCATTTCCTTGTAATGGTTTTGAAGATATCTGGATGCAGCATCCATTCGTGAGCATCCGTGGTAGTTCTGCTTAAGGTGTCTGCTAGTGAATTTTCTTTTCCTGGCACAAATTTTGCCTGGAGTTGAATGTTCAGGTTCAGGGCCACGTTCCACAGGTCCATTGCCATCCGGCATAGAGGATATGAGTGTGTACCTCCCTGTTTGTTGATGTACCACATGACTGTGGTGTTGTCCGTCCTTATCAGCAAGTGACCTTGTTGAAGAAATGGTCTGAATGTCTGGATTGCATGTTTCACTGCCAGCATCTCCTTTTGATTTATGTGTAGATTCAGCTGGTCTTGTGTCCATAGGCCTTGTATACACTTGTCCACCATGTGCGCCCCCCAGCCTAGGTCTGAGGCTTCCGTGGTGATGGTCTGGCTTGGATGAGGTTTGTGGAAAGGCAATCCTCTGTTTAACTGACAGGCCTGAGCCCACCACAGGAATTCTTGCTTCAGGCATGGAATTATTGGAATCTGGGCTTCTAGACTGTGCTTGTGTTGAGACCATACATTCCTTAGGTACCACTGCAACTTTCTCATATGCAGCCTGGCATGCGGAATCAATATTATGCAGGATGCCATGTAACCCAGGGCTTGCAGGACTTTCCTTGCGGTAAGCTGGGTCTGAGTTGTTAATGCCATGAAATAGAGTGGTAGTTGCTTTTGTTTTTCTTCTGTGAGAAATGCCATCTGATTTGACGTGTCCAGTTCTGCACCCAAGAATGTTATCCTTTGGGATGGTACCAGCCTTGACTTTTTCATGTTGACTGTGTATCCCAAGGCTTGCAGCAGCTGTATAACCTTTTCCAAATCTTTTGTTAATTTGGTCTTGTTGTCCGCTTGTATTAGGCAGTCGTCCAGGTATGGGTAAATCTGAATTCCCTGAAGCCTGCAATGAGCAATTACTGATGCCAGGCATTTCGTGAATACTCTGGGCGCAGTAGATAAGCCAAAGGGCAATGCTGAGAATTGATAATGCTCTGATCCTGCAAGAAATCTGAGGTGTCTTCTGCAATCTGGTCGTATAGGGACGTGCAGGTATGCCTCCTTGAGATCTAGAGTCACCAGCCAAGACTCCTTGCCCAGCATGGGAAGAAGTTGCTGTAGGGTAAGCATTTTGAATTTTGGAACAATGAGATATGTGTTCAGAGCGGACAGGTCGAGAATAGGCCTCCATTGATTTTCTTTTCTTGGTACAAGGAAAAGTCTGGAGTAAAATCCTTGTCCTTGTTCCATAGGCGGTACCTTTTCTATAGCTCTCATCCTCAGTAGGTGGTTGATTTGTCTTAGAGCGTTTGTTTTTTGGCTTGGTGGTAGGTTTGGCATTCCTCTCTTTTTTGGTAGAGTGTGGAAGTGAAACCTGTAGCCTTTGTCTATTGTCTGTAAAATCCATTTGTCTCCTGTAATGTACTGCCAGTTTACGGAAAATAAGGCTAGCTTTCCGCCCAAGGGTGCTTCCAGTTGTTCCCTGGTAGGCGGCATCAGAGCCAAGTCATTGTGTCTGTCCTGTGGAAGTGGTTGTAGCTGAATCTGTGGCAGTACTTCTCTGGTTGTTAGGCTGCCACTGACGTCCCCTGTAGGCACCCCTGGATTGACCTCTGCCTCTTGGGCACCTATTTCTGCCTCTCTGTGCTCTGGAGGTGTCTGGAAACGACCAATTCTTCGAAGGCCAATTTCTACTAAACCTCAGAGGTTGGACCTGTAAGAAATCCTTGACTGTTTGGACAGATTTTGCTTTCTCTTCCACCTTCTTTAGCACCTGCTGTGCAGGAGAGCCAAACAAACTTTGTTTCTCCATAGGAGCATCTAGGAGCTTTGACTTAACATGGTCTGGTAAGGATTGCTCTTTTAACCAGGCATGCCTTCTAATCACTGTTCCAGTCATAGCTGCTCTAAAGGAAGCCTCCAGTGCATCATAGCCGCATTTTAAGGAATGGTTACTGACCTGCTGAGTGTTATGTACCAAATCCTGAAGGGACTTACGGTCTTTAGGTTCAGGAGAAGACAGTTTTTTATTTAGCTGGTCTAACAAAAATTCCTGGTACTGAATCATGTGAAATTGACAGTTTAAAGCCCTGGCCGAAAGAGTAGCAGAAGTATAAACCTTCTTACCCCATCTCTCTAAAGCTCTAGATTCTCTTTCAGAGGGGAGGGGGTTTTTGGCAGAGGCAGCTGCTACAGCTTTGGGGCCCTGTGAAATGGTTTCAGGATCTGCGATAGGAGCCTTATACAAATGGAAGTGTGTGTCCGGGACCCTGTAATATCTGTCGGGCTTGGCAGGGGCCGGAGGGAGAGAATCAGGGGCAGTACAGGCATCATTATATGCATCATCAACCACTGTTAGTACTGGAGGAATGGCTAAAGGCCTATGCTGTGGTAAATGTAAAAAGGTCCTTAGCCTTTTCCTTGAATCTGAAAAATCCTGGCCCTGCCATTGAAAATGTTCTCTCATAGCATGTAAGGTTTCCCCAAAAGAAAATTCTTCAGGAGGAGAGGCAGAAGGAATGGAGTCTTCTGCATCAGAATCCTCATAAGGAGAATATGGGCCTTCCGGAAGGTCTGAGTTATCCGAGTCATCCGAGGAATAGTCTGTAGAAACAGGATCCGGGGGTTCAGTTCTAGGCCTCTTCTCTGGAGGGGGTTGAGAGGCCCTGTCTGGGTGAGGTTGGGATCCCCTGATCAAAGAAATGAGATCCTCAGCCAGGCTGAGCATTTGGGAACTAGAGGTAGGCCTGTGCGAGGGGGTTTTAGCAGGCAAGGCCTTAGAAGATTTAGCTGCTTTAGCCCTGGAAAAAGCCTTGATAGACATAGATGCAGGTGGCCTAGCAGCTCCACGTGCAGGGGTAGATATGTCTAAAGGAATAGTATCTGATAAGTCCTGGGTGCCTGCTACAGCAGGAGTAATTTCAGTAGCAGATTCAGCCATGCTCTGTGAGGCCTCGGCTATCGGAGGCATGCTTTCGGCCGAAGGAAGAACCGAGGACTCTGTTTCAGCCGAAACCGAGACACTCACGGTTGGCTTAACCGTGGTTTCAGCCGAAACCGCGGACCGCGAGTGTCGGTCCTTTTCCTTACGCTTTTTAGCTAATTGTGAAGTCGGAATCTCCGACGGCATTTTGTATGCAAAAGTGGGACCAAAAAACTCCTCTGCAAACTCCGACTGATGTCTAAGTGTCCGTCGGTTGAAGGAAGCACAGGCTAGACAAGCTGATACGTCGTGGTCTGGGCCTAAGCAAAGAAGGCAGTAAGAGTGGAAATCCTTATGAGGTATTTGTTTCCCACAAGTTAAACAATTATTTACTTTTTCTGACATCGGCTGAGGCAAGAAAGAGTCCCCAACGGGGTACTTAGCTTTTTAGAAGTCTTCGGTAGTAGAAATCTCTGGATCTGACCGACCGGCACTTGCGAACAGCTTCTGCTTTGGGCACCACGCAGCAAGAAAGACTGAGGAAAATGGCGTCGGCTGATGCCTTTATACCCAATACACACCAGCTATGACGTCGGGTGAAGTGCGACATCAGCAGAGGCCAGACCCAGACTTTGGAATCCGGACGACTGAAGGGCTGCCTGAGGCAGGACAACCCATATGTTAGGACTGCAGATGCATCCTTGAAGGACATCAACGTTCTGGGCCATTTGAAAAACTGGGCTAAGTGACTCGTTCACAGTTACACAACAGGCAAATGGAAGCTGAAGGACTCAAACCTTTGACTATAGGAAGCAGTTTGTTGACAACTCATTGCTTTAATCCTCTATGCTGCCTGCCAGAATATGTAATACACTGCATCATGATTAGCTGAGATGGCCTAAATTTTAACTACTTTACAAGAAAGCAATCATTTGACAACCTTAATCACCCACCCTCAGTTCTATCCCAAGTCTCAAGTACCAGATGTGTAAGTATGGAGTTCCAGTTTCTGCCAAGTTATACCAAAATTAGTACAACTCTAATCAATGAAGATTTCAGTTGCTGCTTAATTCTTCTAAGGACTATTGTGGATTCTACTACAAACCTTTCTTGCCCTGACAGTTGCTTTCCTCAGTCTGAAATTAATGAAAGCTGGTTAATTAGTAAACAGAAAAACATGCGCTTAACAAAGAACTGCACATTTTGTAATAACAAATGATGACTGGCGTACAGCAGTAGCAAAGGTGTGACTGGCAGATTTTTACAGACATTTATAACTTTCTTTTATATTTTACACCTCAAGAAGCATTTATTCAAATTAATTGTTGTTGTTTGTCTTTTGGCTTTTTCCCGGTAAGAGGTCGCCACAGCGGAACTCCGGTCCGCTAATGATTGGCAGTAGATTTTTTACGTGCAGAGTTGCCAGCCCTGATGCACAACCTTCAACAAAGGTACGCCCATTCACGCATGTCTCCACACAGAAGACGCTCTAGCAAAGAATCTAACAGGACAACATCTTACTGTGAGGCGACAATACTACCACAGCACCACCACCGCAGCATCCAATAGTAAAGAATATGGCAACAGTGAAAAACTCAACTGCACTTTCTACCCCCCCCCCCCGTTAATCCATAGCTTCTCCCATTCCATGAGGTATTATCTGTACTTCACCTTTTAAAAGGTTCTCATGGATGTTAAAATAAGTAAATTAATAAGTAAATGAGTAAACATTGTGCTGGAGTGTGTTCTTTCAATATGAAACACTGCTTCGCAGATCTAGCCCTGAATTTGTTCAGACTAAGCCTCCCAAATGGCTTTATGCCAGAGGTATGGAGAACAGCTGTTATCATTCCCTTTCATAACAGTGTCCCCACTACTGATCCTAGGAACTACAGACCAATAAGCCTTACCAGCCTTGTCAACAAGACAACGTAGTGCATCATTCTAGATTTCAGAAACAAAGGTATTGGTAGCTTAAACTCCCTAGGCCCAAACTAGTTTTGGTTTGTGAAGGGTTGAGAGTGCCAAGTCCTTGGATGGTGGCAAAATACTATACACAGCTAGCTGGCCAAAGCCTTTGACATCATCCCATACTCTTATTATAGACAGACTAGTAAAACTATATCTAAATATGTATGTAACCCAGGTGATAGCAAACTGATCCACAGACAGAATCCAGTCAAATCAGGGTTGGTGGCACCCCTGTTCACTAAAAAGCTCATTATTTGTGGGGGTCCCACATGGATTTATACTGGATCCATTCCTATTTTGTATCCATTTCTATGATGTCCAAGCTGATGTCAGTGCTCTCTGGCTGACCAAGATTATAAATGACTGCAAACTTGGAGTGATCATCATCTTTCCTGTAAACTTTTGGATTCTACAGTAAGGTCGGTCACATATAAACACATGGTGCCAGGACTGTGGTCTAAGGTCTAAGTGAGTTTTCAGTCCTTTAGAAAACATCAGCACCCTTGTACCTGTTTTTCACCCCTAGAACTCTGAGCAAGTTTGCCTGGGAAAAATCTGCTTTGTAACCCTCTTTATCCTAACAGGCTGCTGAGGCTACCTATGGACAAAAGAAGGTTTTCATGGGTAGTTCCTCTAGAACTTAGACACAAGGAAAACAAAAATTTGCTTCAGGTTTTACATAACCTTGCTCGTTTCCTAAATGGTTTTAAACAATTCCACTGCAGTAGTGCCAAAAAAGATTCTTGCTGTCTAAGGAACAATCCAAAAGTTTGGCCTTAATGTCCTCAGGTAAGGTGTGAAGGCACAACCAAGATTATCTCCTCATGACAGAAGATGTAGCTGCCCTAGAAGAGGCATCAGCTGCATTTATTTGAATGGTTAGCTACCTGACAGGCAGAGCTCAGAAAAGCAAGAGCAGAAGACTTGCTGTCTGAATCAGTCACATCAGTTAAAACTCCTCAGCCCGGGAGAGAACAGCCACAACATTTCTAATTTAAGCTTCTGCTAGTCATGAAAAGCAGCACCTTTCAGGCTCTTATATGCCTTCAGTAAGTCTGTAGTTAATTGGGATTAGTTGAAATGTGATCACGTCTCTCTAGCAATGTATCTTTTGAAAACCACCAGGTAAGACTCTGCATCATTTTCCATGCTTAGTGTCTTCATTTAGCCACTTGCTATTGGGAATCCCAGCGAGGCAGAATGCTAGTTCACTTATTTACTTTAAAAGGCTGAGCAGATATTGGTACATGGCTGCACATCTCTCCTGATGCACTTTTTCAAACTTCATTAACACCTTGTTTACTAAGACTTCAGTAAGTTTGTCCATGTTCATAGGATTTAGCAGGTACTGCTCAATATACAGTGTTTTATGTTCACATTAACGTATACAACTAGAAGCAGGTTCATGCAACCCTTTGCAGACTACCATGAAAATCCTTTTCAGAAAAAATCCAGGGTTTTAACGTTTCCTCATTTTTAACATAACAATTGCAAAGTTTCTCATGTTGTTTAGCATATTAACTGAAATGAGCCAAAAGCTGTAGCAATGTATTTAGAAAGGCTGCATTCCTTTCTGGGTGGGGGAAGTTAAATTAGACAAAGCAGTTTTGGTAACTTGGAAGAGAAGAAAGTTTATAGGGAAAATGGAGTTGTGCTTGCATTCTCCACCAGTGTGGTATACTACAGTATCCAAAATAAACAGTAACAAATATTTGGTTTTAAGCAGATTTATTTATATAAAGTTAAAGTTCAGCTTATTGCAAAGCAAAATTTGAGGGAAATAACATACAATTCAGTGCTAAAATACTGTACTTTAAAAATATAGGGCAGAACATCACTTAACATTTCCAGTTATTTTAGCCAGTCCAATGTGCATTTCTAACAGTTTTTCAAAACCATCTCTGCAACGTTTATTACCCAGGGCACCAGTCCTCATTCATTTTGAGTACTACGATATCCTTCAAGCTTTCTCTTTTATCAGGGATACCACACAACTGTCTTCATTGCTTCTTCAAGTCTCCCTCCAGTGACATCTATCCACTTGGAGGTCATGAATCAAAACTCTTATCATGGGCAGAAAGGAGGGAGTAGTGTGAGGACAATTATACTGCAACAGTGATCTACTCAAGCATCATTCTATCAAGTTAAGTTCTTACACAACTATACTACGGTATTTGTTTAGATCACTGTTGCAGCAGTTCTGACCACTGGATAATTCTGACAGCTCCAGCATGAAAAGGAGGCTGCTTGAGCAGAGTGGCTAGGTTACAGCATAGCCTGCAATACAGCTATAACAAACTAGGCTCTAGCACTGGAAGCAATTTCCAGCTTGCAGTGCTCGGACATGGGAACAGATGCACAAGTAGCTGCTTCTAAAGCAGCTTGTGTGTTGGCTCCCTTAAGGAAGGCCATGGTTGTGCGCTCCTGGTACAATGGGCTTTAACAAACCCTGCCAGTGTTATTCTGGCATAAGAAGCAGAAAATTATGCTGTGTGCCAGACATTTAGGGAAAGTTTGCTTTGATACTACCTGTCCAGCATTTTCTGTCCCAAAAGGAAAACAGCCGAGTGGATCTTCTCATATATTTGATTCTACATAAATAATACCTTAGTTGTCAGTGTGTATCCAGACAATGCAGTATTTTTTCAACCTTGTTTTGTGGATTGGAGAAAGACAGGTAGCTGAATAGCTTGGCTGAGTGAGAATTCTAACACTACCAAAAAGCATAAAGGATGGTAATCTTCTAAGGCTCACTCTGTTCTTGTGGAAATTAAGAATGTCTCCTTGCATATCAATGCCTGGAGTTCTGACATTCTTCTAGCAAAGGTGATAGCTACCAACAAGACTGTTGTACAAACTAGGCAATTAAAAGTGCTATGGCCACAAGTTCAAACTTTGATTTGTTTTTCAATGGCATAATTCAGGTCAACAGGAGGAGCAAGTTTTCTTTTTGTACTCTTAAGTGTAATACATCCTTTAGGAATTGTTAGCTTTGAGACTTACCAAGGGCAGATTCAATAGCAAACATAATCAGATGCCAAAAAGTTTTACTTTATTGAAGGTATGGATCCTGCACTAAGGGTATTGCATAATCATGGACATTGGTGTAGTGTTAGGGTCCTAGCTCCTTCTAAGACAACAGGAAAGCCTCTTCCATTTAGTTAAGTAATATTTTCTAGCACCTGATTTCTAGTCTCTAAGAATATTCAGTATGGTTTCTGTAAACTGGTGCCTTTAGGGCAAAACAGATTGGTCTGTGCTGTGAGCTGTACTTTTTCCAGGATGGGGTTTATGTGAGTTACCCCTGACTGAGATGGGAAGTCCACTAGCGATGGCACAGCATGATGTTTCTCTCCTTGAATGTCTCAATGAGGAGGGAGAACCAGTACAGCTTGGGCCAGAAGTGTGCAATCAACAGCATCTTTGAGCTCTCCTGTCTTATTTTCTGGATCTCCCTGGGGAGCAGGGTGATCAAAGAGAATGTGCATAGGGATAGATCTACCTATCTGGCATCTGGTGCCCTGGCCTATTTGGGGATGGAAACAGGTCTATCACTGGGTCAAATCATTAATGCTGTAACTGAAGGAAGATGTCACTATATAGCATCCATTTCAGTATGCCTGCCTTTGACCTGCTGAGTTGATCTTCCAACTCTGTTCTGATGTGAGAGGATGTAGGCTACATTTACGATCATCTGGGATTGCAAAGCTAAGCCTCAGGCACTCATGGCTAGCCTGCAAAGGGGGGTAAAGACTGTGCCCCTCCCGGATTGCTGATATACCATACAATAGTATACCTTTGACCACCTGAGAACCCCTCTTGGTTTCAAAGCCTTGACATCCTGAATCAAAGCCATCAACTTTTTCACATGTTACAGCGGTTGGCGTTCTCGCCTCACAGCAAGAGGTTCTCACGTTCGATTCATGGCTGGAGCGCTTTGTGTGTGGAGTCTGCATGTCCTCCCCATGGTCAAGTGACGTTTAAAGACATGCAGGTAGGTGTGTGTGTGTGTGAATGGGTGTGTCTTCTTTGAAGGCTGGGTGTTGGGCTGGCAACTCGGCACCGTAAAAATCCACTGACAATTATTAGCAGACTGAAGTTCTGCTGTGCCGACCCCCTAACCGGGAAAAGCCGAAAGACAAGAAGACTTTTTTGTTTCTTTGTTTGTTTGTTTCATTTGTGTTGCATTTCATAGTCCTTGGACTCCAAATTTCTGTGTGTATTCTCCCCAGGCTAGGTCTGACACATCTGTCTGTTGTCAGTGTCTAGTTGGGGTGATCTAGAATAAAAGGAACTCCCACATTCCATCTAACTTGGTTGAACCACCATTTTGTTACCTGGACATGTAGGGTAAAATGGGGAATCACTTCTTCCAGTGACTGGGAAATGCTTGTTCCACATGGATTTTGGGCACCACTAGAGAATTCTCATGTGCAATGTGGCCTGAGGTACAATCCCAATGTATCCCACAGCCTTAATGTACTCCTTAGTGCACAACCACCCCCCTCCAAGTAGGATGAGGGAGTAGTTTTCCAGATCCTCCACTTCCTACTGTGGAGTAAATCCTTTTGACAGATGAATTCTAAGAGTCAGCCTATGAAAATAACTCTCTTGAATGGAATAAGATTCGACTTCCATCAAAGGACAATCTAAAACTTCCATGGCAAAAGTGAGGGTCTTTCCTACCTCCTTCTGTGAGATGGCCTAGGAGCTCTCGTTTTGAATCTTAAATGGCACCAGCAGTTCTTGTGAACAGGAATGTGAAAACAGTAATACTGGAGATCTAAGGTAGCCATTACGGTCAGAGGGAATCGGAGGGGTAAGTAAGCAAGGGCTTAAGGGGTAACACTTTGAATTTTGGAAATACCTTGAGTGAGGCAAAGACTTCTGAAAAATCCAGAATGGCTCTCCAGAAAACCTCTCTTCCTGGGAAATGGAAAAAAGTAGAGTCAAATTTCCAGTCATGGTTTCTCAAGGATAGATGTTGTAACTACCCTAATGACAGATATAGAAGACTTGGGTGACTTTGACCTTTAGGCACAGTTGAAATCCCGATCATCAATGGTCTTTTTAAATTGTAACTTGTAACCCCAGGAAACCATCTGTAGGTCTAACTGTGTCTTCTGTGACTTTTGGATTCACTCTGTCAGTCTTTCTTCCACCATGGGTTATATGAGGGCAGGAAGGGTTTGGGGTAAGGTGAATGGTAAGGGAGAATGTCCTGTCAGTCTTCCTTCAACCTCAGGTTGTGTGAGGGCAGGAAGATTTTGGGTAAGGTGAACAGTGAGGGAGAATGTCCAAATAGTCACGGGTGATCACTGAGTGTTGAAGACCAATGGGATCTTCCAGGTTTTCTGTAATGACTTCCCTGACATTTTGTCTTGCACCAGTTTCCTTTCAATGACTTGCTTTTATCCTGCCTCTGACAATCAGAGCTTGGTTTAGAGAGGGGCATTTTTGAGGCATCTTGGCATAAGGGGGCAAAAATGTTGTCTAACATTTGGAACAACTTCTCCTCTTTCCTCTGTTTCCTAAAAACATCATTTATAATATACCCAAAAAGCAACTCCTTGTACAGAGGTGCACTGAGAAGCTGCACTTCGCCATCACTTGGTATGGGTTGCAGACTCAGAATTCTGATTAAACAACCTACAGCTGTTGCCCTGGACTAGTCACTTCCATCAGTTGTATGACTTGTACATTCCCCAGAGAGTTCTGGACTTCATAAATGCAAACTCACTGGGTAAGTTAGTGTATACACCAAAGAGGGGAGACACTAATATGCAACAGTTCTGTTCCCTACCGGTTTTAACTTCCTCTCTACTCAAATTGTCCCAGAAATCAGTCCTACTCACCCATAAGACTGAAGCCAGAAACACCCTCCAGTAACTGAGAACACAGATCATGCAAAAGCTAATCTACTACAGGTGAGCGATGACCTGGTTACACTCAACGTTCTCTGCTAATCTACTACAGGTGACTGATGACCTGGCTACAGTCAACGTTCTCTGCTAATCTACTACAGGTGAGTGATGACCTGGCTACAGCCAACGTTCTCTTCTACAGCAGTAACACTTCTATGAATGCAGAATACTCCACGCAAAATTCTATGCACATGTAAACAGATGTGGAGATGCAGCTATCCCCCTCATCCAAAGTAAATACAATGTCAAATTCAAAGATAAATCCCTGTGGTGGAACCCAAATATAAACAGGCTCTACAATAAAGGGAAAAAGCTCACTGCACTCACTTAAAAATAAATGTCCCTTTCCAAATGCCAAAAATTTTCTTGCTAAACTTATCCGAGAACTCTGAACCCTGATCAAATCAACCAAAGCTAGATATAATGAAAAAATAGCTATTCAGGAAAAAGGCCATCATAAAACCTTCCTCAACTATGCTAGAAACCTTAGAAACAATGCTCAAAAAGTACAGTTTTGTACCTACCATAAATGTAGATGTTTGAGTGCAAATACAGCTGCAGTCATAACAGATGGGTTCTCCTGCCATCAGGCGGGTCCTCGGTCGGCCGAATTCCAAAGTCTAGGTCCGGCGTCGGTTGTCATCGCTTCTTCCCTGACGTCAGTGCGCCAGGGGTATAAAATAACCAGCCGACGCCATTTTCTTCAGTTTTTCTTGCCCCAGATGTCAGCTGCCCCCAGAAGGAAGGCAATACATAAATTTGTGTGATAAAGCAATGCAATATGATCAAAATACAGTAGTGCAAGCAAATACAACAAGAATGAATACCCCCAATCAGGTAGCATGAGGAGGTGTTAGCCAATAGGCCTGTCCCAAGAGGGGAAGGAGGGAGGGAAACCTGGACTGCAGCTGTATTAGCACTCAAACATCTACATTTATGGTAGGTACAAAGATGTTCATCGTGCATACAGCTGCAGTCATAACAGATGGGTAGAATCCCAAAGCTAAGAAAGGGGTGGTAGGCACTAGGTGGAACTAGGAGGAGCCAGAATGCCCTGCAAGACTGCAGTGGCAAAGCCCACTCTAGATTTGGAGTATAATGGAAGGTGGTAGTGCTTGGAGAAGGTATGCACAGAACTCCAAGTGGCTGCTTCCAAAATATCTTTGGTAGGGACTCCTCTGAGAAAAGCTGCAGAGGTAGACGTGGCCCTTGTGGAGTGAGATCTGATGCCTATAGGTACAGTTTTTTCCATGAAAAGAATAGCAAAAACGTATGCAGTGGGCTATCCATTTTGAGATAGTCTGTTTGGAAATTAATTGGCTTCCCTTGAGCTCCTATAGCATAGGACACAAAGAGCTGATCTGATTTCCTGAAAGGCTTTGTTCTGTCCAAATAATAACGCAGTTGTCTGTGGATGTCCAAGGAATGTAGTAATCTCTCCCCTTTGTTTTGAGGATTAGGATAAAAGGTAGGTAAGTGTATAGCCTGATTCAAAGCTGCCCTGGATACCACTTTTGGCATAAAGGACGGATTGGTTCGTAAGGAAACTCTGTCCTGATGGAAGATGATGAAAGGTTGCACAGCCATGAGAGCTTGCACTTCCGATACCCTACGAGCTGAGGTAATAGCCAGAAGGAAAGCTGTTTTCCAGGACAAATATTGCAAATCTGATGGGGCAGCTGGCTCAAAAGGAGGCAAGGTCAGCTTTTCTAGAATGAAATTGAGATCCCAAGCAGGTATTGGTTGTTTCCTTGGGGGTTTTAGATTCTTAGCCCCTCTGAGGAACTGTCTTAAGAGGGGGTGAGAGAATAAAGGTGGATCAGTGTTGTATTCTGCAGAAATGGCCGAGGCATGGATTTTGATGGAGGAGAAAAAGTCCACTGCTTAGCAGCTCAGCTAGATACTGTAATATTTGAGGTAAATTCAGTTTTCCAGGATCCTGGCCCTTTTTCTCATTCCAGACACAAAACTGTTTCCATTTTGCGGTGTAAGCTTTTCTGGTAGACGGCCTTCTGGCCTCCAAAATGACATCCTGCATTTCCTTGGAGAGTAGGGTCTGTTGTGATGCTAAGGAATCTTCCAGGCGGCTAGATTGAGTGTTTTTAGCTGACTGTGAAGAGTTTTGAAGCTGTGCAGAGTCAGAAGAAGAGGCATTAGAGGCAGGGTCCATGGTGGGGAATGTGTCAGGCTCCTCAGGAGTGGGTACCAGTGTTGTCTTGGCCAGTCTGGAGCAATGAGAATCATCTTTGGTCTGTCTGCTCTGGTTTTTAATAGAACTTTGGGCAGCAGAGGAAGAGGTGGGAAGGCATAAACTGTCACTGATGTCCAACTGAAAGAGAGAGCGTCCACTCTCCAGGCCTTTGGATGAAAAATCCTTGAGCAGAATTTTGTCAATTGGTGATTTTCGTGGGAGGCAAAGAGATCTATGTCTGGCCTTCCCCATGCTTGAATTATCTCTGTAAAAACTTGAGGATGCAACTTCCATGCGTGTGGATCTGTCATATTTCTGCTTAGTTTGTCTGCCAGCGTGTTTTCCTTGCCTGGCAAGTACTGTGTTTGTAGTTCGATTTGTAAGTCCAGGACCTGGTTCCAAAGTGACATGGCCAGTCTGCATAGTGGGTATGAATGGGTTCCTCCCTGTTTGTTTATGTACCACATTACTGTGGTGTTGTCCGTCCTTATCAATAGTTGACCTGGTTGCAGGAGGTCTTTGAAAGCTATAATAGCATTTATTACTGCTAGCATGATTGATGTGTAGGTGCTTTTCTTTTTGGGTCCATTTGCTATGAATGCACCGATCTGTCATGTGCGCCCCTCAGGCGTAGTCCGAGGCGTCTGTTGTGATGACTTGATATACTTGAGGCTTGCTGAATGGGAGACCTTTGTTTGCTTGGCATGCTTGAGCCCACCACCGAAATTCCTTTTGAAGACATGGAATTAGTGGTATTATTGTTTCCAGGCTGTGGCTGTGTTGAGACCATAGGTTTTTCAGGTACCATTGAAGTTTCCTCATATGCAGCTTTGCACATGGGATTAGTAAGATGCAAGATGCCATGAATCCCAGAGCCTGCAGGATTTTCCTTGCAGTCAGCCTGGTGCAATTTGCTAGTGTTCTGAAGTATTGAGTTAGTTGCCCCTGCTTCTCTGGCGTGAGGTAGGCCATCTGGGTGTTTGTGTCCAAGTTGGCACCCAGGAAAATTATTTTCGAGAGGGTATTAGCCTTGATTTCTTTTTGTTGACTGTGTATCCCAGAGAATTCAACAACATTATTACATAAGCCAGATGTTTCAGAAGAATGTGCTTGCTGTCCGCTTGGATCAGGCAGTCGTCCAAATAGGGGTATATTTGTATCCCTTGAAGTCTGCAGTAGGCAATTACTGATGCCAGGCATTTCGTGAATACTCTGGGCGCAGTAGATAAGCCAAAGGGCAACACAGAGAATTGATAATGGGTTGAACCTGCAAGAAATCTGAGGTATCTTCTGCAATTTTGTCTGAGTGGGACATGCAGGTATGCCTCCTTGAGGTCCAATGTTACCAGCCAAGACTCCTTGCCCAGCATGGGAAGAAGCTGCTGTAGAGTGAGCATCTTGAATTTTGGTACGAGTAGAAATGTGTTTAGGATGGATAGGTCCAAAATAGGTCTCCAATCTTTTCCCTTCCTTGGTACCAGGAATAGTCTGGAATAAAAACCTTGACCTTGTTCGTGCGTAGGTACCTCTTGAAAAGCTTTCATGTCTATGAGATCTGAAATTAGTCTTTGTGCCTCTGCCCTTTGATTGTGTGGCAGGTTTGGCATGCCTCTCATTTTTGGAAGGGTGTGAAAATGGAATCTGTAGCCTCTGTTTATAATGTCCAGGATCCATTTGTCTTTTGTGACAATATGCCAATTTTTTGAAAATAATGCCAGTTTTCTGCCTAATGGTGCTGCCATTTGAGTCTTGGTTGGCATGCAAAGGGGAAAGTCATTGGGCTTGCTTTCTGAATGGTTGCGAGTTATCCTCACCACCTCTTTGCATAGGAGCTTGCCATTGTCTGCCTCTAAACGATCCTTGGGATTGCCCTCTGCCCCTCGATCGCCTGTATCTACCTCTTTGGGGTCTGTCCGTGGCTGGAAAGGACCAATTTTTGGAAGGCCAATTTCTATTGAAACGTGGGGGTTGTACCTGTAGAAAATCTTTCACTGTTTGCATTGATTTAGCCTTTGCCTCCATTTTCCTTAATACCTCCTCAGCATTAGCACCAAATAATACATCCTTTTGTAGAGGGGCATCTAGTAATTTAGCTTTGACATGATCTGGTAAGGTTTGTTCCTTGAGCCAGGCATGCCTACGTATAACTGATCCTGTAACAGCAGCTCTACATGAGGCCTCTAGAGCATCAAAACCACATTGTAAGGTATGTTTACCCACTTGTTCTGCACTATGCATCAAATCCTGCAACTCCTTCAAGTCTGGTTGTTCAGGTTGTGACATTTTACTTCTCAATTATGATAACAAAAACTGTTGGTACTTTAGCATATGGAACTGACAGTTTAATGCCCTCATGGTTAAGGTGGCCGAGGTATATAGCTTTTTTCCCCACCTTTCTAAGGATCTGAAATCTCTCTCGGAAGGTAATGGATTTTTAGCAGTGGAGGCCTTAATTCCCTTGGGGCCCTGTGAGATAGTTTCTGGGTCAGCAGCATGGCTTTTGTATAGAAATTGGTGTGAGTCAGGAACCCTGTAGTACCTGGCAGGCTTGACTAGAGCTGGAGGTAGAGAATCCGGGTTAAGGCAGGCCTCCGAGTACACATCATCTAGTATGTCCAAGACAGGAGGTATAGCTAGAGGCCTGTGCTGAGGTAGCAAGAGAAATTCCCTAAGCCTTTTCTTGGAATCTGAATAATCTTGGCCTTCCCAGTGGAAGTGTTCCCTTAAGGTATGCAAAGTTTCCCCAAATGAGTAATCCTCTGGGGGGGAGACAGAGGGAATGGACTCCTCAGCATCAGAATCTTCAAAAGGGGAGTAAGAATGTTCCTGTTCATCAGAGTGCTCTGAAATAATGGAGCCCTGATCAGAGGAGGGGAATTCTTCCTCCACTCTGGGCCTTTTGTCCGGGGGGGGGGGGGGGGGTTGAGAACCCCTGATAAGAATAATCAAATCCTCAGCCATTTTAAGCATCTGTTTTTTAGGCATGGGGCCTGGAGATGGGCCCTGTGTAGCTTGTCTCTTAGACTGCATGGCTGCTTTAGACTTAGTGTAAGCCTTGATGGAGAAAGAAGAGGAAGGTCTGAAGACACCTTGAGAGGAGGTAGACCTGTCCACATTTTGAGATTCACCGCCAAGAGTGGCTTCGGTATCTGTAGTTGGGGTGTGGGCCGAGGAGTCTGCGACCACGGGCACAGGAGACACCGTCAATGTAGTGTCATCGGTAGTCAGGGGCTAAGTAGGCGCCTCGCTGAGAACCGGACCACGTGGAGTTGGCTTTGGCGTGGTGTCGGTAGAGGCCGCGGACCTCGTGTGTCGGTCCTTGTCTTTGCGTTTTTTAGACGAAACTGGAGTTGGAGTATCCGACGACATAATATAGTTAAATTTTTTGCCAAAATAACGCTGGGCGAACTCCTCCCGACGCTTAATGGTGCGTTTGTTGAATGTAGCACAAAAGCGACAGACCGAGACGTCGTGGTCTGGGCCTAAACAAGGAATACAGAGGGAATGGAAATCCTTATGCGGTATTTGCTTCCCACATGAAATACAATTATTAACTTTGTCTGACATTGGTCTGATGCAAGAAAAGTTTCCCCAACGGGGTACTTAGCTTTTAGATGACTTCAGTTGCAAAATTTTTCGTAATTTCAGGAGCTGGCCGACCGGCACTTGCGAACTGCTTCTGCTTCAGGCACCACGTGGCAAGAAAGACAGAAGAAAATGGCGTCGGCTGGTTATTTTATACCCCTGGCGCACTGACATTAGGGAAGAAGCGACGACAGCTGACGCCAGACCTAGACTTTGGAATTCGGCCGACCGAGGACCCGCCTGACGGCAGGAGAACCTATCTGTTATGACTGCAGCTGTATGCACGATGAACATCTGCACAGAGCTAACAGTAAACAATATCACACACTCTGGCTATGTCATCTGGGTCAATCTAATAGTATGTACATTTAGCTCCAGCTTCACCTCCTCTCCCCAGTCTGAAAACACATATTGAAATCCACACCTCTTATTTTATACCCCTGGCGCACTGACATCAGGGAAGAAGCGACGACAGCTGATGCCAGACCTAGACTTTGGAATTCGGCCGACCGAGGACCCGCCTGACGGCAGGAGAACCTATCTGTTATGACTGCAGCTGTATGCACGATGAACATCTGCACAGAGCTAACAGTAAACAATATCACACACTCTGGCTATGTCATCTGGGTCAATCTACTAGTATGTACATTTAGCTCCAGCTTCACCTCCTCTCCCCAGTCTGAAAACACATATTGAAATCCACACCTCCCCCTCAAATCTCCCAGGAACAACTCCACAAAGCACTATGCAAAAGCTACAAACACTGCATGTATGGATCCAGAAAACATACCAGGCTACCTACTAGTCAACATGGAACAGGCTTCATCAAAGCCCCAAGAGAGTCTATTTAACATCAGCATCCAAACGGGAGAACTGCAACAGTCATTCCCTTGCACAAAAGTGGAGCATTAACTGCCCCAAGCATTACAGACCAATAACCACCTCATCTGTAAGGTTATGGAAAGGATTCTTGCATAATTAATAAATAAGGACCTATTTAATCTTGTTGACTTTTCAGAAGGTTACTGAAGCAATGGATGATAAACTTGTACACATCTCATATCTAGACCTCACTAAAGCATTTAACGCCATCCTACACTCGGGCACTGTTGATAAACTCACCCCGCTAAATGTTAACCCTACCTCTTCCAAAAGACCTGTCACAAGAGGTGTACCTGCGGGTTTGGTTCTTGGGGCACTCCTCTTACTTCTTGAAGGTCAAAGCTAATGTTAATGGCTTATGGCTGACTAAATCTTCAGATGACTGCAAACTTGGTGAAATTATAAACTCTCCAGAAAATACCAGGATGCTTTAGGAGGGTCTTTCCTACACAAAAAGTTGGTGTCAAAAACCATGGATTAAAACTAAATGCCAAAAAATGTACGACAGTATCCTTCAGCAAGCATGACATCTCATGCAACTACCACATGAACAACAAACCATGAAAAGTGATCCAGACATTAGGGATCTGGAAACCCATACAGTCAGCTGTTCTTCGATTATCATGTGTCTACTATAGTGAGAAAGTCTTTCATTGGGCAGCTTATTAATAAAGGTATGGCATCCAGGTCCAGGGAGGTGATTATTCCTCTGTATTCTGCGCTTATTAGGCTGATCTACTACAATGACTCCTTCAGTATTTACCTGTCCAAACACCTGTCACAACTTGAGCCAGCACAATGCTCTCACCAAGAAAATTAGGGGCTGAAATCATAAAAGCAATAATGACCATCTTAAAGTTCTGCCTCACTTGCAGAGCCTCTACCGTCTGCATCCTTTCTGACCTACTGCACATCTACAAGACCAATAGTGGCAAAAGTACTAGCTCAGGAGATCTTAATCTCCTCTGCAACGTAAACAGAACATGCTGGTGGGGTAGATATGTTTCACACAAAATGTCACTTCTCCGGAGTAGTCTTCCTCTCCACATAAAGCAAAGTTCATCTCTCACTCTATTCATGTGTAATCTGGATGAATGGAAGGGAAGCTACAAATTCACCTCTGGATTACCCCTCTTGTTGCTTATGGATAGGGGTAACATTTGGGTCTGTTTGTTTGCACTTAAACTAAAAAGGGCTCTAGGTTAATTATACTTATAACAGTATGGCTATTAAACCTGTTGTGAATGCATGACTAGGCCTTTGAAGATCCTCATAGATCAACAGCCTAGTATGTTGTGTTCAGAACAAACAATACTGCCAGCTTTTTCTAAGCTATTCTTGGTATGCACGGATGCCTCTGAGATAGCCACTGGTGTAGTTTTATCTAAAGTCACAAGAGGACAACCATCTCATTTTGTACATCAGGAAGATTAGCAATTCTCAGAAATGCTATTTGGTAATCCAGAGAGAGTCTTTTGCCATTACATGGGCCCATACCACCCTAAAATATCCGCTAATATGCAGACACTATTCACTGATACCCAACAGTGGTGCTACAGAAAAATAAAGATTGTAATAAAAGACCATCACAATGGGCTTTAATCTTCACACCCTTTAATTTTAAGGTCCACCATCACCCTGGATTCAGTCACTTACTGCCAAAAAACTGTCTCCGGTCTGGCTAGAGCTAATGATTCTAATCTTGGTGTGAGGGGGCAAGCAACATTATGACTGTGACTGCAAAGCCAAGGAAAAGGTGGGGTGGCCCCTTAAGAGATTCTACACCCACATAGTTACCTTCTGGTACTGCTGCTCTGTCATTCTGCTTCTCTGTCCTCATTCTAACCAGACAACCCACCTTGCAGCTTGCGTTCCTTTTCTGCAATTCTAATCAACACATATTCACTTTTACAGACCGATACCCAAGTACATCATATAGGTCTCTGCATTCAGTTTGGACTATCATTTTTCTGCATGTGCTGTAAGCATTTTCACGTCATTAACCAAAGTGTATCAATCACCCCTTGCAGTTATTCTAAAAACAAATCTCTTGGAAAATGTATTTTTCTCATACAGAATGCAGTGTCTGATACAAACACACTGAACAACCTCTGTCCCAGGAATGATCGTTACTGGTACTACCCTCTCAGCAACATATAGCAATTCCTAGCATTCAGTGCTTCCTCCCTTTAAGTCAGATCCCAAACATTTGAATATTTTGTCTCCCATTCTCATCCATTATAGTCTGCTTAGCAGACAAGAAGGAAATATAGGTAGATGACAGCCACCAGATCTCTCTTTGACTACTTCCACAGTTACCCAGCTGCAACAGGGGCTGGCTGTGAACTCAATGTTTACTCAAATGTCTCTGTCCAATTATCCTCTTGAGGTTTTCTTCACAAATCAAGCCACTCAGCATAAAATTCCTGGGACATTTTTTTACCTTTCCCTTATGTACTGGTAAAACTTTGCATGACAAATTCCTACTAAACCATATCACCTACTAAACTATATCATGGATGGTTCTAGTAGCACTTGTCCTACCTGGGCTGGGTGTACAGCTATTACATCTTCTACAGGATGCTGATATTTACAAGTTGTTGGCAGGAGACCCCACTAAAGATTTTCTTGGTCACTATATGCTGTTACTAAACTGCTGTGTGAGGATGGACCATATCGGAAAGCACTTCCAGAAAAATAGGATGGTTATCACAAGCCATCTGATGCCTCTAAGTTTTATAAATTCCTAGATAAGCCATCTGCCCACCTCATAGCTGTTCTGTGGGTCATTTTACTGAAGACATTACAGCACTGTTTTTTATTAACAAAAGAACAGCCTTTATTGCATTTACATTTCTAACAAGCACAAATTATATCAACCCATTCTGTAATTTATATATATATATATATATATATATATATATATATATATATATATATATATATATACACATACACACACACACATACACACACACACATATATATATATATATATATATATATATATATATATATATATATATATTCTGACAGTATAAAAAATTCTGCCAATGTTTCAGTATTGGATAGTAATCAATAAATCAGTCATTAATATACTCAGTCCAGTTTTAATCTTCCTTATAATTCAATCCAGTCAATTCAGCTCAATTGCCAACTAATATCAAGCTTTACTTTCATGGTAACCACACTGCCAGATATTTTCTCATGTTTTTCCCTGAAATACAAGCCTCTCAACTGTCCAATTAATTCATGAGTTGAATCACATCCCCTGCTTTTGAAATAACACCCTACGTACCTTGCTTTCTTTGTAATGAATAATACTGTCAATTATTCTGCTTCCTCCCAATTTACAAAATTGCAAACATTTTTGATATCTCCAAAACATTAACATTTTTGCAAGTTTCCTCTTCTTCTGCAATACCATTGGTACTAAGGTTTCTAATTCTTCATTAGAAAGAAGGCCAAAAATAAGCTCACGTCTGGTTACCTATTCCTTGCCTCAATAATAGTGAGAATCTACATTAATAAACAACCTTCTTAGTCTTCATGAATTCTAACAATGTATACAAACACTTTTAATGAAATGTTCTAAACCTTCATCATCTTGTGGTACTTCATACTCTTTCCCATAGTTACATCTATAATAGTCTTCCATGATCTACTCCAATTGTACCCATGTTTCTCTACTATATCATTATTCAAATATTTATTTACATTTGTTTACCGGGAAGGTCCGACTGGACACAGGTCCATTTTCAGGCCCTGGGAGAAATGCTCCACAGTACAATAGAATGCAGTACATGAGAGAACAAAATATAGAACATACAATTGATTTTAATACACAATAGGTTAGAAGTTAACAGTTTTAGTTAGACAGTACAGTAGACATTCACTCAGGTACATAGTCAAAAACCTAAAAACATTTTTTTTTTTTTTTTTTTTTTTAACCAGTATCTGGGTTTAGTGACTCGCATAACTTAGTTACCAATCCCCATTTCACTGGATTTTTTTACTACTTGCCTCCACTAGAAAGGAAGCTATCACTGGTGGAAAACCTTCCAAAATGTTCCTTAAACCAATACATCTAAATATATTAAGCAATTCTTCACATTCAAACTGTAAAACACTGCAGGCTATTACTTCTAATTTATGTGTGCCCAAGGTATGCCTATCTCAACTGGTCTTAATAAATTAATCTTATCTTCCCATTCTGCCAGTGTGAAACCATATCTTCTCTGTGATTCCCTTTTTACTATCATCAAAGTTAACCTGGAATTAACTTCTACAATGAGGACTAAATATGTTAACTTATGACTAACCCCTACATATTTAATAAGTGGTGCATCATTGCGACAACTTGCATCAAAGGCATTGCATTTCCAAGCTGTATGTCAGACAAATCTAAAAAGTGAATCATGCAAACCTATTCTCATTCCCTGAAACTAACCTCAGTAACTACCTCCATTTAACATTATGTTTACGAAAAGATAAATGTTTTCTGTTGTACTGCTTCATAGTATAACTCTAGAACTGGTACATTCAGGCCTCCCAAATCTTTAAGAAATACTGTCTTAACCAATGAGAATCTAGGTTTACCATCAACCTAAACAACCACATATAATATTTCTTGCCCATATCAGAAAGCATCATCAGTATCAGCCACAAAAAGCTCAAAATACACAAACAAGCATATATCGTTTTTCGTGCCCATCTCAATACGCATCAAAAATATCCTGAAAAGTCCACATGCAATCATAATGGCAGTATAAGAGGCAGACCACCTGAACTCACTGTTTCAGCTAACGCATCTTTCATTGCTGAAGGCCATCTTTTTATCTCTTCAAATTTCCATACATCTAACTAACAGAATTCTGCAAAGAAATGCCCAACCAAACTCATAAATAAACATCCATAGTCCCACCTAAAGCTCAGAGGATGAACTAAACTAACTCCAACTGCTCTAATTTTCACCTTATTAGCCTTATCATCTTCTTCTTTTGGCTTTTCCTGGTTAGGGATCGCCACAGCAGATCACTTGTTCGCTCATGATTGGCAGTGGAGTTTTAAAGTGTCGAGCTGCCAGCCCGGTGCCCAACCTTCCACTGAAGGCACACACACACACACACACACACACACACACACACACACACACACACACACACACACACACACACACACACACACACACACACACACACACACCCCTAGGGCCAATTTGGAGTGTCCAATCCACCTACAGCATGTCTTTGGGATGTGGGAGGAAACCGGAGGAAACCCACAGGACCACAGGGAGGACATGCAGACTCCGCACAGAAGGCACCCCCAGCAGAGGATCGAACCATTCCATTGACAGGCCACTAAGGCCAGCCTTCAGTACAAGTACTGAACGTCTGTCTTCCTGACACAAACGTATACTGATTCCTTATATCAACATTAAAAATGTGAAAAAAATATATTTTATCCTTCTTTATAGATGGTCCAAAACTCTAGTGGTACAGCACTACTAGCAGAGGTTTTACCTAAATCCTGAACAATAACTAAATCAGCCCTTCTTGTGTAATGTGAAGTGCATAATGGGAAAGGCTAACAATAGTCTATGGTATGTACCTGACAAAGTTAACAATAAAAACTTCCCATCACCAGTATAAGACCGGATACAGAGTCCCATCACTTCAAAAATTAAACACGGATTCTAGTAAATAACAGTGAATTACTCCTTCAAAGCATTAGCTCAAATGCACCCTCAACCTGTAGAGATGTGCCCTCTATATTTCTGCTACTATTATATATGAATTCCAAGATTGCTGTATGTCAGAGTAAGGGAATATTTAAAGATATACAACATCAGTTATGGTTCTCAGAATTTCAAAGGGCAACAACTAAAATTATGGCAGTTGACAGACTTAAATTACCTGTATGAAGATCAAGAATCAGCAATCTCAGTGCAAGAGGTTAGATGCAAAACATGCCCCTTAACTGTCCCCGATTTTGTGGAAAGAGCTTATAATGTCTTATAGTTTTATCCTGTCCTTTATAACATCTTTTGATTTTCTGGTAAACCACTGAATATTGCACTTATCTGCAATACCAGAGATTTGAGTTTCACGTTAGTTATTTTTCAGAAAATGCATGTTGATGTAAAACCTGTTCTTTTAACTTTTTGAATGAATTAAAGTAATACTCAAAATGCATCTTTCATTTGGGGCCTTAGGCCCTCCCCCCCAATTATTTTTAGCTTCGTCCCAGAGTCTTGTGTGAAGAATTTAAGAGCTATGCTGCAAAGGCAAGCCAAATGTTAAGGCATACATGTTGTGAGTAATATCCAAGATAAGAAAATGAAGATGTCCCTTCGTTATTCCACAGTAAGGACATTATAGGCAGTTCTGAGGACGTACTGGAGGTGTGAGAGACAGGCAATCAGGATGGTAAGGGGAATGGAGGAAATCTTGTACTCTGTTTAGATAAGGAACATCTGGAATACCTTATAGATAGCTGTGTATAGTCTTAAGGGAATGTGCAATGGGATTAGGCTACACAGAAAATACAGGCTGGACAGGAGGGCATGATTACCAGATTAACTATACCCAATTCATCTGTCCATTAGGAAGTTCTTCCCTACTGAAAGATTGATGGAAATGTGAAGAGAGTTAATGAGCTGACAGAATACGGAGTAAAAGTATGGCATAAGTGAAGCCTAATGGAAGGAAAAAGAAGTTATGTACCTACCATAACGTTCCATGTTAGTTGTCTTCTTCTCGCCTTCTTTCTTGCTGGTTGGGGACTCTGCCATCTTCAAAAGCTAGAGAACTGCTTACTGGCTCGAGGCCCCCTATATCCCATGATGCCTGGCACTAGATACCCAGTTCTCGTTTGGTAAGTCTAACTGCAGACATAATAATAAAGGAATCCTATCCTAGAATGCATAAATCCTACTGGAGAGACTACTAGTCAGAAATAAATAGTCAGAGAAGACTCAGCCAGTGAAAAATCAAGAACAACTCTTCTCAGTCCACTAGGATAGGGGGATGGAGGGTGGGACACAAGAAAGAAGGCGAGAAGAAGACAACTAACATGGAACGCTACGGTAGGTACATAACTTCTTTATGTTAAATTGTCTATCTCACCTTCATTCTTGCTTGTTGGGACAGTGTCCCTAGCACCTAAAATCCTGGGTGGCTCATTGGAAAAGACTCTTCAGAACAGTGGAACCAAAATCAGCTCTGCTCCTGGAAACCAAATCCAACTTGTAATGCAAAATGAAGGTATGTGGGTTGGCCCATGTAGCCGCAGCACAAATAGATTCCATGGGCAACCTAATCTGAAAGGCCACCGAAGTAGCTAAAGCTCTGGTGGAGTGACCTTTTGCTTTAGCTGGCAATTCTTTATTCCTGAGTTGATATATGAATGTGATGATAGAAGTCAACCACCTGGATAAGGTTACCTTGGAGACCGGAAGACCTTGTTTACCTACTGCACAAGACAGGAAAAGTTGATCTGATTTTCTAATGTCTTTGTTTCTATGCAAATAAAAGCGTACCTGCCTGTGAACATCTAACTGATGCAACTTGTATTCTGCCCTGTTGGAGTGGTTAGGAAAAAACACAGGAAGGTCTATGAACCGATTCAAGTTACTCTCTGAAGAGACCTTAGGAAGGAAGGACGGATTAGTCCTAAGAGCAACCCCTGTCATTGTGGAACACGAGTTATGGGGGATGGATAGAAAGAGCCTGTAGTTCCGAAACTCTTCTGGCTAAAGTAATAGCTGCCAGAAAAAGGGTTTTCCAAGATAAGAACTTCAATGAACAAGAAGCTGCAGGTTTGAAAGGGGGAAAAATCAGAGAAGCTAAAATCAAATTTAGATCCCACGGTGGTGGAGGCTCTCTCACTGGGGGCCTGAACAGAGTGGTTCCTTTGAGAAAGGCTTTACACAGGTTATGAGACATGATATTGTTTTCAGACAGGCCAATGTGAAAATTTGAAATTGCAGCTAACTGAACTCTAATTGTAGCGGAAGCGGACCCAGCATGGAAGAGTTCCACAAGAAATTCCAAAATGTAGTGTACAGGGGCTGAAAAGGGGTCTATACTTTTTGCCTCTGCCCAGGAAGAAAAACGTTTCCACTTACTAGCATAAGTTTTTCTGGTCGTAGACTTGTGTGATGACAAAATGATTTTGCGCGCACAGAGGGGGAGACATCTGGAAGCCTGGCTAAAGTTGGAAGTGGAGCAATCAAGCCGTGAGCTGGACAGAGTGTACAGATTGGTGCAGCCTGCCCGACTGATGAAACAGGAGGTCTGGAACTAGGTCCAGAGTCCAAGGCTGCCCGAGAAGATAGAGATGCAGGAACGGGAACCATATTTGTCGAGGCCAGTAAGGAGCAATGAGGATCATTTTGCAACCCAGTATGGTAGCTTTCTGAATTAGCTTCAGGATGAGGGGAAAAGGAGGGAATGCATAAAGAAGTCCCTGAGGCCAATCGTGGACTAGAGCATCTCTGGGGGAATGCCCGGGAAGTGGAAGGAGAGAGAAGAAATTGCTGCACTTGCTGTTGAAGGGAGTTGCAAAAAGGTCGCAGCAAGGTTGGCCCCATTTGCGGAAGATTTGGTCCGCCACTACCTGGTTCAGAGACCACTCGTGAGGCATGAGAATTGCTCTGCTCAGTCTGTCTGCTATGATGTTGGACCTCCCAGGGATGTGCATTGCAATCAGAAACTGTTGGGAAGAGATTGCCCACTGCCAGAATCTGAGTGCTTCTCGACATAGGGGGTAGGACCTGGTTCCGCCCTGCTTGCTGATGTACCACACTACGGACATATTGTCCATCTGAACTGCAATAGTCCTGATGGGAAGAGAGTCCTGAAGGGCTTGCAACGCTAAAAGTACTACTCTCATCTCCAGGACCTTTATGTGCAGGTGGCACTCGAAAGGTTGCCATGTGCCCTGGACTGTCCTGCCCAGAAAATACCCCCCCACCCAATCAGGGAGGCGTCCGTTGTCACTGTAGCAACCGGGGGGGGGGGGGAGAACAAAGGGTCTGCCTTGAATCACTTGAAGGGAGACCATCCACCAAGAAAGGTGTTTCTTGCATGATTGGGTGATTAAAATGCTGTGTGACATTGGAACTTGTTGAAAAGACCACTGGGAAAAGAGCATCCACTGAAGGATCCGCATGTGAAAGCGAGCTAGGGGAAGTAACGTAATGGCTGCTGCCATGAGACCTAAAGTCTTCAGTACAAACCTGGCCTGGATTCTGTTGCTCTGAAGAAGGATGTGAACGTGTCCGCGGATATCTGAAATTCTCTGTGTGGTTATTTTGCGAACAGTTCGGCTGTGTCTAATATGGCACCTATGAAAGTAATAGACTGATAAGGCGACAAGGCAGACTTTTCGAAATTTATGGAGATACCTAGCTCTTTGCAAGTTTGAATGGTGTAATCTCTGGACTGAAGAAGTTGAAGCCTGGTGGTGGCGGTAAGGAGCCAGTCATCCAGATATGGAAACACCTGGAATCCTTGACATCTCAGATGAGCCGTGACCACTGCCATGCATTTGGTGAACACTCGGGGGGCTGTAGTGAGACCAAAGGGTAGGGCCCTGAACTGGTAGTGACTGGCCCCCAGCCGAAAGCGGAGAAACCTCCTGGAGTGCCTGTGCATCTTGATGTGGTAGCACGCATCCTGAAGGTCTATAGAGCACATCCAATTGTCCTGGCCCAAAAAGGGTAGAATGGACTGTAACGTGACCATCCGGAACTTCGTTCTTTGGACAGACCTGTCTCCTGCTGAGATCCAAAATTGGTCTCCAGTCCCCTGTCTTTTTTGGTACCAAAAAGAACTTGGAGTAGATTCTGGATCCTTGCTGGTCTGCTGGGACTGGTTGGATGGCTCTTTTTCTTAGCAGTTTTGAGATTTCTAATACTGCTTGTTCCCTTAGACTGGGTGGAACATCTGGAAGGGGACTTTTTGGCTGTGTTGGGGTGTGGGCAAAGGGAATTTCGTAACCCTCGGATATGATTGACCGTACCCATCTGTCTTTGGTGAGGGAAAGCCAGGCTTCTGGGTACAGTGATAATCTTCCCCCGACTGCCTCCAAAGGCGGACAGTCGGGCAGCTTCTCAGGGATGTTGGAAGGGCTGGCCAGAGACAGCTTCTCTGCTACCCTGATTCTGCGGACCCCCTCTGCCCCTAGGGCGGTGCCTTTTATTGTCCCCCCCCGCCTCTAGAGGGGAAAGCCAGGCTTCTGGGTACAGTGATAATCTTCCCCTGACTGCCTCCGAAGGCAGACAGTCAGGCAGCTTCTCAGGGATGCTGGAAGGGCTGGCCAGAGACGGCTTCTCTGCTACCCTGATTCTGTGGACCCCCTCTGCCCCTAGGGTGGTGTCTTTTATTGTCCCCCCCCCGCCTCTAGAGGGGAACTCACCTTGTGCATCAGGCACGACTCCTTGTGGTTTGCGAAACCACATTTTTCCACCCTTATGACCCTTAGGGTATGGTCTAGACGGGGTGGAAAAACGGACTCCCACGGCAGAGAGAGTCCTGCCATCCTGTTCGCATATGGTCAAAGTATCCTTCACCTGAGGTCCAAACAACGCCGAACCATCAAAGGAGGAGTTGGTGAAGGACGCCTTGAAGGGGTCAGCAAAGTTACAAAGCCGCATCCAGGCGGGACGCCTTAAGGCCATGCCTGTGCCTGCAGCCCTACTCACCCCATCGGCCGTATAGGAAATAAGCCGCATGGAGGAGTTAACAATCGAGTTCAGGGTTGCTAGCTGGGAGTTGATTTTGTCTTGAGACCCCGCAGCTGTTGGATCCTGTAGAGCATTACCCATTTCTTTGAGCATGTCTCTTTGAAGGTGGGTGAAATGACAAGTAATTAAGCAACCGCATGGTAAAGGTCGCTGAAGAAAACATCCGCTTGCCATACCTACCCATAGTCCTAGATTCCTTAGGAGGATGGATCGGTACTGAAGGATCAGCCAGTTCCTTCTTAGTGGCTGCTGCCACCATCATGGCATAACAGGGATACCCTTGGTTAAAAACTGCTTATCAGAAGGGGCTGTGATAAATTTTGAAGGCCTCCGTGGGGTAGGTTCCATCGTGTCAGGGGCCGTCCATGCCTTCTGCGCCACCACTTCCATGAGGGGGTCAAAGGGCGGAGACACCCAGGCGGTGGAAGGGCGAGAACCAAAAGCCTCTAGGTAAACCGACTTGTCCTCGGAAGGATTGAGGGTAGACCAGTTCCCCCTCTGCTTGAGGATCTCAAGGATGTCAGAAAAGGAGACATCCTTAAAAGGGGGGCCGTGGGGACCCTTCCGACTCATTCAAGTCGGTATCAGATGTGACGGACTCAGGAGAGTCCACATGCTTCCTCTTGCATTTCCTCTTCCGAGGGGGCTCCCCTGACGGATCAGGGGAGGCCTTGGAAGAGGAGGATGCTCCCAATGGGGGCACCTGAGGCATTGGATCTCTGCGGTCGGGGTCGAGAGGATGGGTAGAGTCCGTAGCAGGCACAACAGTGGGAGGAGCTGAGGGAGCTGACCGTGGAGCAGGCACAGGGGCCAGCACACTCCTCATGACCTCAAAAGCACCCCTATCAGGCAGGGAAGAAGGTCCCCACTCCGAAGAGATAAGGACCCCTCCCGGCACTGAGAGGGATGGCTCCGAGGCCGATGTCGGGGCCAAACTCACCTGCGCCAAGGCTCCGAGAGGGAGAACGGGGTCGGACAAGGGTCCGATGCCACCCCCCCCCCTTGGAGCCGATGAGGGAGTCCCGGCGCCCAGATACCTCCAAGGATGGAACCATGGAAGAAATTGGAGCAGACGACGGAGCCGAAAGGTGCGGTATCGGCTCCGATGTGTCGACGGTTCCGGCTCCCACAAACTCTGGTTCCGAGCTCAGAGGAAGAGTCGGAGGAGGAATCGACAATGGAATGGGGATAGCCGCTGTCTGATGAGAAGGGCTATGAAGCATCTGGGCCAGTGCCTGTGACTAAAGGAGTCTGCTAAACACCCTCTCGAGGTCATGCTCCAAAAGCCTGGAAGCTGAGAGGAATGGGACTAATGGCTCCGCTCCGAAAGCAAGGGAGATCTCGGAGCCGAATGGACTGACTCCAAAGAAGGAGACGTGGAGCGCTTACGGCTTGCTGACGGTTCCGACGCAACAATCAGAGCCGACTGAGTCTTGGTAGCATCGGCTCCAGCCAGAGCCGACATAGGAGCACTAAGAGCACCACTAGTCAAAGGCTCTGTTCGTGGAGCCGACGGCTTAGTGGGCTTCGAAGGTTTGCCCGATGAAGACTTGGTCGGGTAACCTTCGGGCTTCAACAAGCCTCTCAAGATAAGCTTGCTTCTGCGTTCCTGCAGGACTCTTGGAATGAATGCATGGCAGACAGAACAAGAGTCCTGCAGGTGCAGAGGGCCCAGGCAATAAACACAAGTGTGACCGTCTGTCAGAGACATCTTCTGACAGCACGAGTCACACTTCTTAAAGCCTGAAACCCTGGAATCTTTAGACATCCTGACAGGGATGACAAGTCACACACAACAAACACACACACACACACACACACACACACACACACACACACACACACACACACACACACACACACACAGACTATGACTATTTTGACTGACAAAATAAACTAATTTAACTAAACATAAAACTAAAAATTAAACTAAAAATTAGCCCGAAGGCCTAGTAATCTACGGGGGGGAAGGGAACGAGAAGAAGATAGAAACAAAACCCGAAAGGGAACTATCTAAGGTGGGAATACACTAGAGGGGTAAGCAGGCTCTAACAGTAAACTACTACTGAAAAAGGTCAGGAAAAAACCTTACCAGGAAAGATTTTTACAAATCTAACCCGAGAGCCGGCAAAAACGTAACCTCGCAGCTGAAGCGGCAAACGAGATCTGGGTAGTTAGCGCCTAGCATTGTGGGATACAGGGTAGCCTCAAGCCGGTAAAAATAGCTCTCGAGCTTTAGTATAGGCCGAGTCGGAGCCGAGGATCGGCTCCGGACCCATCCAGCAAGAATGAAGGTGAGATTGACAACTTAACATCTTATATTTTAATCTATAATCTAGAGCTATATTGACTAGAATATGTTTATTATGCAGATTCTGATCTAATATCAGAAGCTCATACAATGCCCATCATTCTAGTGTAAGTAATAATACATCTCCTATACATGCCATACTATGAGGACTAGGCCCTGCTCTAAGTTCAGCAGCATTTGTTATTACAGTTCAATCTCCCAAACAGACTTCACTATCTTCCTGAAAAACTGAAATTTCTCCCATAATTCTCCTAAATTCTTTGTGGTTCCTGGAAGTAAATAAATACCTTTTTATTCCAACATAATGACCATTTGCAGCCAATAAAAAATATCACCTACTACTAAGGGACACTGGACAGCACATTGATGCAGTCACAGCACTGTTGCCTCAGAGTAAGAGGTTCTCAGGTTCAATTCTTTGCTGGAGTGCCTTCTGTGCAGAGTCTGCATGTCCTCCCTGCTTTCATGTGGGTTTCCTCCCAAGTTACAAGGACATATGTCTGGAGCATTTCTCCCAGAGCCCCCACTGAAAATTGGCTTTGTTCCAATTCGGACCTTCCCGGTAAACAATTGTTAAATAAATAAATTTGTAGAAATAAACAGCACATCTCTACTACTACTCCATGTTCCTACAAAGGATGCTGCTGCTTTCCAAGACCAATAGCCCCTTATCAAGGTATCATGGTCCTCACCATCTTAATGCACCTCTCATAACACAACTACTCAATGTTCCCATTTTTTAATACAGCTACAGATTCTATTTGTCTGGATAAATTTAATCCATTAACATTTCATGTCATAAGACATCGCTCTTTTCTTAAAGGCATTCATATTTTTCCCCATCCATATAACTCTATACTACAGAGCATCCTAACCATAATTATGAATCAGATTTGACATTATATACTCACAAAACATAAGCTGATACATACTGTCAAGTCCAGATGCAGTTAAGAAGTGCAACAACTTGCCCAAGAGCTATTTACAATAGAGTATTTCAAACTATTCATTGATATAAAACCTGAAGCAGTAACAATAAACCTTAACACGCACTGCTCACTTAACTCTAGACAATATTATGCCTGGGCAGCAATGTACTGATAACTAAAGCAATCTTTCCAAATCATTCTCACAATCTTATTAGAGATTAGCCCACTTCTTATTGAAATTAATCAGAAATGCATATTACCCCATTTATTCTGATTACAATTTTATTTTATCATTTTCGGCATTACATTAACCCTCAAAAATCAAATTTTCCTACTTTCATTAAAGTAAGCAAGTAACAATGGCTCTCATTCCATCCTAAACTCTTTTTTATAACACATACTACTATTACAATGCTCACACAATCACTCAAAATAGTTGCATGTGGCATATCTTTCTTCCTTTGAAATATGCTTTATTAAATGGCTTTATAACAGTATCTATAAGTTTCTTGTATGTTTGCCTTTAATAATAATAGAAGCTCCTTCCCTTTTACATCTATGCTAAACACAGTGGTACCAAGATCAATGTAGGACAGTTCTGCAGAGATAGGAGTAGCTCCCTTACCATTCTAAAAATGATTGCCCACAAACTGAAAAACTTTCAGTTTACATATTACATACCCAACTGCGGTGGTGGTGCTGCGGTAGCGTTGTTGCCTCATAGCAAGACGTTGTCCCGTTCGATTCTCAGCTAGAGCGTCTTCTGTGTGGAGGCATACGTGAATGGGGCATTCCTTCGTTGAAGGTTGTGCGTCAGGGCTGGTAACCCAGTACGTAAAAATCCACTACCAACCAGGAAAAGCCGAAAGACACAAACTAAACATTTCCCACAATTAATACGCGACACTGGCAAGGTGTATAGAATGCCAAAGACTATGGGCAACCACACTGCATCCTACTTGTTTGCAGTGATGCAAGTTGTCTTCTATGTTTGAGCCACATGAATTATGAAAATATTCAAGTCTTCATTTTTCAATTCTCCATAGAGGCCTTTCCCCTTCCCCAGCCTGCTTTTCCCTGTCTAACTCATCCTGGTCTTTTGGATCATACAAAAAAAACTCTCAGTGCTTCTGATGTTCCAACAAAAACATTAAATCCACTAGGAAAATACACGTCATAACCAAGTAAAGCATACAAAATTTTAATTAGATGCAATTACTTAACCAGTACCAAAAATGATACTCTCTGCCAACATACAAGTAAACTATTTGTCAAAAAACACTTGTATATTTCTAACTTTATATACCTTTCTGGGGGCAAAATATGATCCTTAATCCTATGATCTCAAAAGACATCAGCATATTTTGAGGCTTCCTCATGCATTTGTACAAGGGACAAACTGCTTTTGAGTCTTCCCAGCTTTAATTTATCCAGCAAGAAAACCAGTCCAACTTACCAGTTTATGCTGCGAAAACTTTGCATTACCTTGCCCTTCTTTTCTGGTGCTCCTATAATTCATGAGTTCTATCCTCATAATCTTCTTTCTCTGCTTTTAAAGAATGTTGACACAAACGTGTATTTTGCTTTCAACTTTTTATTTTCTTTTTACAAATGCTATGTAGCCAGTATATGAGAATTCATAGCATCCATCTCCACTTCTTCCTTTACTTTAGCTATAGAACTAGCAAGTTGAGAACTTATTATACTTTTAAAAGTTGTCCATAATCATACCCCATGACACCTAATCAGCTGCCTACAACTGATCTTCCTGCTTCCTGCCATTGAAATTATCACTTATCCTTCACCATCCTACCTACCCTCACAGTCAGCAGCTCCAGTGAATTTGTTACTTCCATACTTCTTCCTAGCATTTTGCACATTTGTAGTCATTAAACATGACTGCAGTTCACTTACTGCAACTCCAGATATTATAGTAGCTCTTAGATGAACTTCGCAAACACCTGAACTTGTCCGAGCAGCTGGGAAATACGTCCTCTCATTACCACACCATCACTGGAAGTCCCCATGAAGTGGAATTTTTTGGAATGCTTTTTTTCCAACTCTAGGTGATCACTTCAGATTCTTATATAAGGGATTTCACAGATTTGCCTTCCAAATTACAACAAAGAGAATTTTGGGTCAAAGTTAATAAACCACAGTGAAGTCTCTGCCATTTAAAGCAGCACTGAAAATAATATGACAAGACAACCATGGTTTCTCTATTTTGTGATGGCGCAGACAAAACCAGCTGGAGGTCTGTTTAATAAATAATTTGTTCCTGTTTGACAGAAAGTATGACCTGCAAGTATCTACTGCTCCCACTTATGCTGACCTCTACCTGAAATTTGTAACAGAAGCATATTTATAAAGAACGTGTCACATTTTTTGCCCTGTTCACTAATGACTTGCATTTTTAAAAGAGGAAATGTTCAGTTTTTTGAATAATTTGTGGAAAACCTCATCAATCAACAGGGCATTAGGGTTATAAGTACAATGTCAAGCAATAGCACGGGTTTCTTAGACTTCTGTCTTCATTAGGACAATTACATTTAACAGCACACGCTTCTTAGATGTTCATTTACCAATGGATAATACAGGGTTAATTGTATCTAATATATTTACAGAGGTTAATACTTTACATTTTAGCTACTAGTAATCTCTGTAAAACTATGACATTTCTACTAAATGGTGAAACTGTTAGCACCTTCAAGTTTTGCGTCACCATAAAAAAAAAAAAAGGGAGTGCAATGTATTAATGACAAACGTCATACTACAGGCTGTATTAAAGAAGGGATTGTGCAAGCCTTTAATTGGAGGGGGCTATTAAGCAGGAAAATTAGCCACCCCTCCCTAATGTTATGGACTTGAGAAGTGTCAGCCAACCAGTTTATTTAATGGTCCCATTTGTTCCAATTTGATAAATATAAAGCAATACCGACAAATATTTTGCAGATCTCATCACAAGTCCTACCAATTTGATTATCCACATTAATCAATAGAGGGGAGAGCATGATCAGGAAGAGCTCAAACAGTTATTTTGGAACAGAATTGTCATAAACTGGCATCGGCAGTACAATATTTGTAAATACATGTATACACAGCTGAGTTGTAATATTTAATGGAAAAAGTCATGCATCGAGTATGGTAATATATGCTGTTATGTACTATCATCAGCTTTTTTACACTGTTAGAAGTATAAGGTAGAAAAGACAATTAGTAAAGTGGAAGCTAAAGAAATAGAAGTTGAAGTTATGGAGTGCCTGCGAAGTGAAGGATTTAATGTAGAAGATCCAACACAGACTACATAACAGCATGATGGAGCGAGTCCCCAGAATAAGGAAGAGCAAAACGATCAGGAGACGTGAAGAAATATGGACAGGGGAAAGGAAGAGAGATTTAATATGGTGTGATATTTATGCAAAGGAGAAAGCAAAACAAATACAAAAAGAGCAGCACCAAAGATATTTGAAGAAAAATATAGGCAAAGGAATCTGGATATGGAAAACTTTACAATACAAAAAATAAGACGACTAAGAGGAAAAGTAGAGAAAGAGATTAGTAATGGCGAAGTCAAAGAAATAGAAACTGAGGTAATGGAACAGCTGTAGAGAAGGATTCAGTGTAGAAAATCAAATGCAGAAAGCACCACAACAGGATAGAGCAATGGATATCCAAATTAAGGGGAACAGGCAGCAACAGGTCAGGTGCCATATCAAGATATTTTAGAGCCTTCCACAGGAAACCAGTATAAAAGTTCACTTGAAGCTAGACAAGAAGGAAAGGAACAGGAAACGCTGATGCAGTCAATGTTGAGGAGTGATACGCCAGTGAGTTTCCATATGACAAAACAACAGATGACATGATGAAACAGAAGAGAATGCGCCACAAGAAGATGTTATAGAACTTTCTATAGAATCCCCACAGGAAATGGAAAACAAGGGATGTGCCCTCAGTATGGAATAAAAGGAGTTAAGAGAAGAGTTGCTTGATTTAATAGACAAAGACAGATATATCAAGATCAATGTGAGAATAGATTGCAGAAGGTTAATAAACCCCCCAAAGTCAGAAGCTTGATAAAACAAATACACAGTAATTAGAACTGTCCACAGAGATCCATGCGATACAACAGACATAAACAGAATATATTACTGTGCTGCTAAGTTGATAGCTGATAAAATTCTACCACAGGAACATAGGGTAGTGAGGGAAAGGGGGGGCGAAAGCAAACACCATCATGGAAATATCGAATAGAGAAAACTATACAGCAGCTAAGACAAGTGTCATTGTTAGAAGATTAAAGAAGTGGGAACAGATCAACAAAAATATTAAGAAAGATAGATGTGATAAAAGCAATGTGCAGTTTTAGAACAGACCAGGATCTATTATGCACTATTCTTGATAAACTAAAAATCTCAAAATAGGTGGAAAGAATCAGAAGATAATTATAAGGGAAAATAACAAAATAAGCAATTTACTAATGCCCCAAAAATGTTTTACAGAGAATCAGGAAATAAGTTAAAAGGAATTGAAAGACCGCCGAAAAAAGAGGAAGTAGATACATTTTGGAGAAGTATCTATGAAGATCCTGTGGAACATAACAAAGAAGCTAAATAGAAGATGTAAAAGAAAGAATAAGAAGTTTAAAGGTACAGGATATGAAAAGGGATGAAATTACAGCCAGAGAGATTGAAACAAAGTTGAGAAAAGCCTCTAAATGGAAACCCCCCAGCCCAGATGCAGTACCTAACTTTTGGCTTAAAGTATTATCTTCTTCACACGAGGATCTAGCCATGAGTAAGAACTATTTATATGCGCATCCCGAACAGACACCGCACTGGTTAACAACAGGAAAAACAATGCTCTTACTTAAGAGTGAACCTGCAAGCTACCCTAAAGATTACAGACCAATAACTTGTCTTCCGATGACGTATAAACTATACACGGGGATTAACGCCGACAGAGTTTACAGTCATTTAGAAGAAAACTCAATTATGGCAGTAGAACAAAAGGGCAATGAAAGAAAGTCATATGGAACAAAGCATCATTTGTTGTTAAATAAAGTTATAGTGGAGAACTGTAAGAAAGGGAAGAATCTAAGTATGGCATGGATTGACTATAAAAAAGCATTTGATACTATCCCACATTCATGGATAAAAGAGTGCTTAAAAATGTATAAGGTACATCCTGCACTAATTGAGAACATTACAGTAACCATGAAACAGTGGCAGACCACTTTGCAATTAAGCCATGATAAAGGACAGATCATTATCCCAGGGATAAAAATCCAAAGGGGGATATTCCAGGGTGACTCCCTGTCACCGTTGCTATTTTGCCTTGCCATTAAGCTGTTTACTTAACAGCTTAGGTCATGGCCATAATTTGGCTTCTAGAAAACAACAAAGACTAATGACTTCTCATCTCCTCTTTGTCAATGATTTAAAATTGTATAGCTCATCAGATGAGGAACAAAGCACAGCTGCAGGTTGTCAAAACCTTTTCAGCTGATATTGGAATGTCATTTGGTCTTGATAAATGTGTAAAAGCAACATTTAGAAAAGGAAAATTGCAGCACCAGGAAAACAGTTTGGGACAAGAATGTGATATAAAAGAACTTGAGCAAGAGGGGTGTATAAATACTTGGGAATTGATGAAGGATCATCAATAAAACATGAACAAATGAGAATAAAGCTTAGTAATGAGTACTTTAGAAGACTTAAATTGATCCTGAAAACAACACTGCCACCAAGGAAAAAGATCCAAGCTACAAATCAATTTGCTCTTCCTGTCCTAACTTATAGTTTTGGAGTGATTGACTGGCCCCATAAAGTGTTGGATAGATTGGATATTAAAACAAGAAGGATGCTTCATGCTCACCAAATGATTTATAAAAATCATTGTATACCAAAATTATATATTCCCTGTTCTGAAGGAGGGATGGGCCGCCTTGAAATTGATTACATGTATAGATCTGCAATTGTGGGACTCCACAAATCTACTGACCTCACAAGATCCAAATGTGGTGAAAGTTTTGAAACATGAGGAGAATAAATCTAAGATGACATCTCTGCTTAATTTAGCAGAAGCATATCGACATCAAGCAGAAATGGAAATCAAACCAGAAGTGGATAAAAACCAGGCAGCAAATTAATGTGCTAATACAAGGTGAAGGACCAGGAGAGAAAGCAAGAAATGTGGAAAAAAACATAAATATGGTTGCAAGTATAGAAAACTTCTGGAAGACCCTCATGTTGATGAAGAACTAACACAAGAACGGTTAAGGAGAGGTGAATTTACATCAAGAAATGAAAGGTTAATATCGGCAGCCCAAGATAGTGGGCTGCGTACACGCTGGTTTACTAAGTCCATTGAACATGTGGGACAAACAGACATATGTAGCCTTTGTGGAACCGAACTGGAAAAAGTCACACACCTTATTGCGGACTGTGATTCTCTAATGGCAGAGGGACTGTATACACTGAAAGGCATAATAATGTGGCAAGATTGTCACACTGGAGATTGTGCAAACATTATGGTACTGAAGTGGCTGAAAAACACTGGAAACATGAGCCACAGAGAATCATAGCAAATGATGAAATCTACATCACATGGGATCACCCAATATCAACAGTCCAAAAGACAGATGCTAGGAAACCGGATATAGTGGTCCAAGAAAAGAAGACAGAAGTAGCGTTGATCATTGAAATCGCCACACCTAGTGACTACAGTGTCTTGCGTACAGAGACGCACAAAGTGATAAAATACCTTGATCTGCAGGCAGAAACGGGAGCCATGTGGAAGAAAGATACCCAGACAGTTCCAATAGTAGTAGGGGCAACTGGTCTTATGTAACACCATACGAATTACAGGAGGAGTCATTACTGGGCACATTGCAGGTGCTGCGAAGAGCACTTTTGGCTAACATCAAAGAGTGAGACAATACTAATTTTATTAACTTTAATCGTACTTTGACTTAGGAATCGGGTCCATTCCCATGATGGTATTAGAAACCCAAAAGACTTGGAGAAATTAAAAAGTTAAAAGTATAAGGTAAATAACAAACCAGAGTGCAGCCCACCATGTTGGAGACCATTTGTCTGGCACTGCATGAGCAGCCATACTCAGTACTTTCAGACATGCATCAGGGGACAAAGCTTTTTTAGATTTTCTGTATTGCAGAACAAACGTATTCCTGTGTTTTAAGCTGTACATGTTTGACGCAGAGCATATTTTAAAGCCTAATACTGTGTCTTGGTCTCGGTATGGAAATACTTTGTAAGGCATTAATTAGTACAATTAGTAATGGGAAGTTATTACTTTAAACAATGGTGTCTTTTTAACATGATTATGATTTAAGTTGTGGTATTTTTATGTATTGTTCATACTAAGAAGAGGAATTAGGTCCAAGCCACTAATTTGTGATACCATTGGAGGAAAAAAAACCTCTGCAATGATACTCCAACCATCTTATTGGGTCTGAAGTTAAATTTATTTCTTCACCTTATTATGCAAGTTTTAGAGAATCTTGTATGGTAAACCCAGGACCATGGGCTTTGTCTCCTCGGATTACTTAAGATTCTACCCTATCACCTTCCTCTATATCATCACATATGACCAACCTCTTTCCCATAATGGTCCTCTTTCTTCCTGCCTGCCTGCTTGTGACCACAAATGGAAATTATTTGTTTAAATTCTCAGCCTGTTCTCTTGCATCTCTTTATAATTTCTTTTACTTAGGTAAAAATTTCTTGGAACAAGTAAATCTATGGCTTTGCAAACTGCCAGCCTCAGGCAAGAGAGAGACACAAAGATGAAAGTCATGCTCCTGGCCATGAAAAACTACTCTGACAACAAATCGCCTGTAACTGTGGACAGTATAACAAGGGACAGAGTAAGGGTTATGGATACAAGCAGCAGCCGTCAGGAACAACAGCAGTCTCATAAACTGAAAGAAAAGGAGCAGATGAGGAAGTCGAAATAGTTTCCTCATTATCCATGTGATAACATCTAAGAAAATTTGGGAAGAAAAGAAATTCCTCCCCTTCCAGTGGGGGGGGGGTCTGATGATTACGGAAAAGGTGATTCTCTCCTTCTCTGTAAGGCTGAGGGACCACCAATATGAAGGAGGGCAGTGGCCAGGAAGTCATCATCTTTCCCAAACCTTTTAGACAAAGGTAATTTGCACCAGCGTCTATACAGCTGGCACCTGAGCCTCACAGGCATCAGGACTACAGTAGAGAGTCAATTATCTGAATGCCGATTATCAGAAACGTCAATTATCAGAACCACCTTTCCAAAGTTTTGGGGTAGGAAAAATCAAAGTCTGAATATGTAAACATTATACATATTCGCTTGAGCATGTTTTTTGATCTTGTAGCCAGCTCATGTGTGAAAAATATTCCTTATTGTCCAAAGGAATCGCTGAATGGTTGAAAACTGTATTCTTATGTGCTGAAAAAAAAAAAAAAAAAAGATTTTAGAAGTTTTTTATCTGGTGCAATTACATGTTTGATTATCAAAACAGTTTGATTATCCAAACTACCCTAGATCCCAATTAGTTCAGATAATCGACTCTCTACTATACCTCACTGGCTAAAGCTAGTCCCTTTCAAATAAGGGGAACGTGTCCAGTACACTTATTAAACAGAATGGCTATTGGCAGTCTTCATTATAACAGGCATATCTAAAGTTTCTCATAGTTCTGCAGAAATAGCTAACATTCTAGATAGGTGGATGTCCACTGTAGATGCCTGGGAAGTGGCATCCAGTCAGGATGTTCTGGATACCTCCCTTGTGGTCTGCCTAGTAGCTATTGTTATTATCCCATTGATTGCCACTGGACAAGGTCAAGGTAGGTGGGTGGGAGGTGGGGATCTAGAAGAAAGCTTGTAATGGTCTGGAGTGAAGAAGTTGGAAGCTCACAGGTCTAAACATCTGCAGACACTGGCAGGATCAGTAAGGTTGCTTTGCTCCTTGTTTGCAGTCTATTTGTCAATGTTGTGGTTCTTCCATTTTATGAAGCTTTCTGGGTTTCATGCTACTGGTGGAAAGCCTACCCTGTGTATGGGTAACCTGCACCAAGACTTAAAAGTTTCTTTTGTTCTGGGTATATATCTTCAAACTTTTGGCTTGATCAAGAGTTTTCTTTTTGAAGGCTATACAATACCCAAAAGAGGACATGTGTTACTTCTGGCATAAGGAGAAAATGTATTGTAAATTAAAATATTTTGACAGAATGTGCCATTCCACACACTTGTTAGTTAGCTTTCCAGGAGCATCATGGATCTTTGAACTTTGAGTTTCTTTTTGACAACTTCAATAATTCAAATAGAAAAGAAAATACTTTACACAATACAACATAACGAATACGAACTAGAGATGTTTCCAAACAGGAAACTTTCTGTTCTTGAAAGGTGTCTGTCAGACACTAATGGACAGATTACTGAATGTCTCTTGAAGGGAAAAAAAAAGGAAAAAATGGTGTGAACTGCTTTTTTCTTTTAACAACTGCATCAAACTTGCATCTGAACAGAAGCAGAAGCACAACTCACTGGAGGTGCCCACTAAAGCTCTGAAAGTCAAACCAGAAAGGCAAAGTCCACTTGTGGCTAAATCCATTGGATAAGGGCTCATATTGCAATTGATTCCTGCACTGAACATCTAACACTGTCTTCTCTTGTTGTGTTCTTCCCTCGTCTATAGTATTTTGTCCGACAGAATAATGTATTTCAATGATTTTTCAAATGAGCAGACAAAATAAGACAACTGTTGCAGTTGCAACACTTCTGCAACTCCCATGCAGTTTCTTAACTTTAAATCCAGTGACTGCTGTTTTACAGCAAAGAGCTATTTTACAAACCCTCACGCTCCTTAAAGGAGTACAACAGGTTTCTCTAATGTATTCCTCAACTTCACGGCCCTTTTCCTCCCTATTTACATTGTCCTCTGTAAAGCAACAACAATAAAGCATTTACAATTTTTTTAATTCCCCTTACTTCTGTAACAGAAGCCTACCTTCTCATACTGTGATGGTTTCACTTACAAAATGATTCTCTCACGTTTGAATAAAGCTTGCTGGAGTCACCCAATTACTGACATCATAGAGGCCAGGCAGTGCAGGTACTTTTTTTTTTTTAATCAGTTCCCTCCCCCAAAATGACATCACCACAGCAGTCATCTGATTCTAACTAAAATAATAAAACCCACCCATTCTGTGATGTCATGGCTCCCTTGTCCTTCCCCCAGCCTGAGTGCTGTTCATTTTATTCAGTAGTAGTGTAGTAACACCGATGTTTGGAAACACAGAAATTTGGTATGCATACTTGTACATTCTGCACGGCAAATGATGCTTAGGTGGTGTATCGCTTGCATACTTCTCTGTTGTATTTGCACCAGATACTGCTAGTGTGCAGTGTGGGAATAGAAAGATTAAAACATTAGCCTGGTATCAGAGGTGGCAGTGCAACATATTCATAGTGGCTTAACATGAGAGTAGCTCTAAGCAAGCACCATGTGAAACCTGAACAAGCACCTAGAATTATTCAATGCAGCTTCCACACCTTAAGTCTGAAAATGAATTATACTCACATGAACAGCAGTAGCTGCATATTGATGGCTAAAGGTGTATGGAAATGTCAGGTGGTTACTACACTGCAAAACTGGTCTGTAAAGGTGGAGATATTTGGAAGGCATGAGCAAACACACCAGTATATTAAAGCCATAACACCAACTGAACTGGAGGCTGGAAAATAGATTTAGTAAGGGATTTTGCCCATGCACAAATGTTTCAACAGTGATTCTTTGCAGTGGCATCCATTATCTGATTCAAGGTAAGTTAACATTCATGTCCTTTATTTAAAAAAAAAAAAAAAAAAAAAAAAAAAAAAAAAAAAATCAATAAAAAATTTACTTTGTTATAAGTGACTTCTGGACACAAGAAAAAGGAAGGGAAAAATATAGCAATGTGGTTTGTATGTACAAAGACAAATCCAGGGACACTGCAAAAGGGTTTTTTTGCAAACCAACCAGTGGAGTAAAAACATATGAAGGCAAACACTGCATACCAACACACTTTGCACATGTAAATCTCAATTTTTAACAAGGTGGAAGCATGAAGTGATACCTTAACACTTAAATTAATAAATATCTAAACTAGTTAATAGTATAAATGTTTTATTCTTTAGCTCCTTGGTGCAAGACCTTACTGGATGTGATTGCAGTCAAGTAAAGCCATGGCTATAGGTTCATAGGTAGGTACTAGGCTATCGGCCCTAGGGCCCATACAAGCCTTGCCAAAAAATGTACCCTTGCTTTCGCCACCCAAGAAAATTATTTTCCTATGCCCCTGTCGAGCAGAGCCACAGAGGTGATCCCCGGGGTGAATTTCCCATTTCCCATCCAATCATCAAGATTTTTCTTGAAGAGTGCTAATGAGGATCTCTGTTTGACATAGATAGGTAGTCTGTTCCAGAGTATGGGAAGTCCCTGGGACAGGAATCTATCCCTCCAGCATGTTCTGTTTATTGTGGTGACAAGGTTAAGGTCCCTAGAGCGTGTAGCTCGAAGGGATTGGGATTTCTTTAAGTGGAGCATGTCCAGCAGCTTTGGGTTTGACATAGCTTTGTATGTCCAGCAGCTTTGGGTTTGACATAGCTTTGTATGTTAGGCAGAGATAACCCCTGAGTAGGCGATATGCAATGGAGTAAAGCTGTAGTTTTTTGAGACAGTCTGCATAAGGCATCTGTTTGAGGCCAGTAATCCTCTTTGTGAGGTATTTCTGTGATCTTTCCAGTTGTTGTAGATGTCTTGTGAGGTACATACCAAAAGGGGCGTTGTACTCTACAATGGGTCTAATGAGTGACGAGTAGAGGGGAACAATGACCTCTGTTTTTCTGGATGAGAATCCTTTTGTGATGAGATGAGCCACGTAGAAGGATTTCCTGACCACTGTGGCGATGTGATTATCAAAGGAGAGACTACTGTCCACCTATGTCCCAAGGTCTCATCACATTTTCAGCATTAAGTAGACTACCAGCTATATGGTAGTTCATGGGTACAGAGTTTTTACCAAAGGAAGCCAATCTACAATACAATACAAAAACACAATACACTTTTTGGAATTGAGCTTCAGGCCATGGCTTTGACACCAGGAATCTGTCTCAGTGAGGCCCTTTTGTAGTTTGTCCACATCGTTAGGAGTTTCGATTATGGCTCCTAGTTTGCAGTCATCTGCAAACTTTGTTAGCCAAAGACCTTCTGTGTTGGCCTGCACTTCAGAGAAGTAGATACCAAACAGGAGAGGACCCAGGACTGAACCCTGTGGTACTCCACTTGTCACTGGTCTGATGTCGGATTTGGAATCCGCTACTTTCACAGTGTGGGTTCTGTCCGTGAGCCAGTTGGCAACCCATCTTATGACATTGGGATTTATACCTAGTTTAGTGAGCTTATCTATAATTCCAAAGTGGGGGGATGGTGTCGAAAGCCTTGGCGAGATCTAGATAAGATGTGTGAACCATTTTACCATCATCTATGGCTTTGGTGACTGCTTCAAAGAAGTCAATCAGGTTTAGGAGACCTGATCTGCCTTTTACAAATCCAAACTGAGTAGGGTCCAGAGTTTGGAGATTACCTATGTCTTTGTTTATGAGTTCCATGATGATACGTTTCATGGCCTTGCAGACCAGGCTCGGCAGGCTAATGGGGTGGTAGTTCCCGGGGTCTGTCGTGGCTCCCCCTTTGTGGAGTGGGATAACTGTCGTGGTGCGCCATTCAATGGGTACAAAGCCTGAGGTGAGGCTATGATTGAACATGGTACTTAGGTAGGGTGCCAGTTCATTCTGTAGTTCGTGTAGAACGCAGCCTGGGATATTGTCAGGTCCCATGGATGCTGTGTTCTTGGCTTTGGAGAGTGTGTTTTTTTACCTGTGCAGCTGTGATTATAGGAACTTTGCATTCTTCCGGTATAGAGATGGGCCCTCTAGTGGGTGAGAGGGGGGTAAAGTTAGCACTGAACCTGCTAGGATGTTGGCAATATCAGTTGGTTCTGTATATTTAGTGCCATTATGCTGTAACTCAGAGCAGATCTGAGTGTTCCCATTTAGATTCTTGACATAGCTACAGAATGCTTTGTGGTTGTCTTTAGAGTCAGTGGCAATTTTGTTTTCGTAACTAGCTTTGGAGGATTTTATGAGGGATCTCATCTTCTTACTGAGGTTGACCAGGGAGTTCCTCCAGTCATGGGATTTTACTCTTTTTTGCAACAGTTTCTTTCTTCTGTTGTAGAGTTTGTTTATGGCAGAGGACCACCAGATTGGCTTCCTTTTTTTGGAGGATAACATCTTGGTTCTATTAGGGATAGCATGATCCATGCACTCGTGTAAGTGCTTATAAAGTGCATTTGTGTAGGATTTGTCAGTCATACCTCTATTGTCCGTCTGCATGGGTGTCATGAAGTTTGCCACTTTTGTCTTAAGAAGTGTGAAGTTGGCTTTTGAGAAGTTTTTTATGATGGTTTCCGTAATTGGGGCTGGGGGTGGGATGTGGATATCTAGGCCGATTAGCTTGTGGTCGGATCTGACCAACGAGGAATTGACCTCTGGTGTGGAACATTGGTTTCCTATGTTGGTGATGACCAGGTCTAGGATATTGCTGCCCCTGGTGGGGGTGTGAATAAGTTAATCCAAGGCGTTGGAAATTATGAATTCTAGAAAACGTTGAGCAAAAGAGTTGGTACATGAGTAGTTTTCCCAGTTAATGGTGGGGTAGTTGAAATCGCCCATTATTAGGGTGTTGGGTTGTACCCTAATACTTTCCAGTGCATCAAGAAATGAGGAGTGTGAATCCTGGGGCATGGTGGGGGGTCTGTAGCAAGCTACAATTTGGATTGCGGTCTTGCCCAGAGTTAGTTGCACTTGGATAATCTCGGATGCATTATGCTGTGCAACTAACCTGGAGGTGTGGATATCCTTAATGAATATGGACACGCCTTCACCTTTAGTGCTTCTTAGTGCAGCAAAAAATGTCCCCTCTAACAAAGGAAATGCTAGAGCAAAGATTAAATTACATGAGTCAAGCACCCTGCTGAGATCTGCCAAACAATGGAATTACCAGGTCAAATTACCCTCAGGAATTTGACAGCTAGGGAAGCTAAGTGTTATGGGGGAGGGGAGAAGTAAATGGACTGGAATTCATTGTCTCACAAATTAGTGCCATTTAAACTAAATTAGAAAAAAAGGCAGCAGTAAACAGCACTTTGAGTGTGTTCTGTGGCATTTGCCCTGTTTCTGTTTTAAGTAGTCATCCAGCAGCAGGGAATGTTACTTACACTGTTCTATTTTACTCAGTACTTTGTACGCATGCAACATCTATGAAATGACAGGAACTTTAGGCAAACGGAGGCCTGCATGATGTAAAATTTTTGAGCCAAACAATGATTTCTGGGATACTGGATGGCAACCTGATTAATCCAAACTACGTCAATATGCCAGCCTCCAGGTAGTCAGAGTCTGGAATTAAATATAAAAATATTTAAAATCCTGTAAATAATCCCAGAGTGCTGTTAAAGTGTAGGAAACATCATGCCATGATGTTTTAAACATGTTTTTTGAGTCTGTGGGTGCGGTACTCCTTTAACAGTGGATATATTTCTATCACAGGCCCATTATCTAGCCGTGTACATATTACAAGGTGCCAGGCATAAACTTACCACTATTTACTATCAGCCATCAGTTATCGACTTGCCCCAAGGCACCAGCAATTTGACAGACATCTGCTTATCTCAAAGCACAAGCCATCTACTTACTGCTAGGCGCATCTCCAAGGCACTGCTTTTCTTCTGTGATCTTCTCCGGCTTCACAGTAGCCACAGGTACAATCTCATCATAACCCACAATAAAAGACAGCACTTCCTCCTTTGGGACAACGAAGCCTGCACATGGAAAACAAAATAATTAACTAGACTACTGATTCCAAGAACATGGCCAAGCTTAATAGTGTACTTTTGCTACCTCTGGAAACCTTCCTTATTTCTTGATTATATTATTTATTTATTTCTGTTTAATAATTAGGACAGTCCGGCTCTGCTGACAATCCCTTTTCAGCACAGGACCAGATACGAAAGCTACACATGTAACACAAGTACCAATAAATTACAGTCATGCAATCAACACAATGACACTTATGAATTTTAACATTTCAATGATTTGTTTTTAACTAAAAATACATTCGATTATATATTATTACAGTCTGCTACTACTTTTTCACTTTCCTATGGATTTATACGTATTTTGTTTCTTTTTTTAGCAAAAATTACAGTCTGTTTTTCATCAGCATGGCTAACAAAACTGGAGAAGACATGGAATCTCAAGTTACAAAAACAAAACAGTCTTCAGTTTCAATACCATAAAAAGAAATTAAACCTAAAAGGCATATAACTTTAGAAATATCAGAAAGAAAAAAATAGGTTTTAAGGCTTCTATCATACCTCTCAACCTCTTAGCTCAAGAAATCTGGACAAAGCCAAAAATAACAGGGGGACAAATGCCCCAAAATAGAGAAATGTTAAATACTGTTCTTGTACACTTAAAAAATGCTAAATTAACAGCGTTTGCTGCATTTCCTGATGGATATGAAGTCTGAAACTCAAAAGTCTGTCATTATTTAGTGACTCCAGTCCTCCGTGGTTTGCAAGAAAACTACAAATTTTATGAGGAACAGAACAAGAATATGGACATTCTGTGAAAATCTGGACAGTTGAGAGGTATACTTGTATATGAAACACTAATGACAGTCATTTGTACAGTCACTAGCATTTCACTGGATGGCTTTTTTTTTTTTTTAACAGAACAATGAACTGTCAATATGACGAGTTCCCCTTTTCCCATAATGGTGTGACCCTGACGTCGGTGTCTGTATTTATGTTTTTTACTGACATTTTTCTTCTTGAAGGCTATTCACATTCCAGAAGTTTTAACCTATTTGCCATCTCATACGAGTCAGACTTGGTAGGATGCTGAAAATTATCTACTTCAAAGGCTACTACTGACAGCATCTTCACTTCACTGAACTGAAAGAAGCATTATAGTCGTTACAGTTAGTTGAGAAAATATCTGACCAACTCAGTATTATTAGGAATACTTCAGCCAGAGTCTTCTGTAAAACTGTGAAATGAGGTAAGGATTTCAACCAGTAACGACAATAGTTCAAAGGCTAAAAAATGGATTGCATTCCAAACAAACTGCATGCATGAAAAAGAAAAGCTAACTCACTCAGAAGCAAGAAACAGACGCAATAACATCCTCTTCAGGGGCTTGCCTGACAAATATGACTTTCCCAATTTACTAGATGTTACCTGGGATATTTTCTTTCAAGTTTCCGAGGAAACAAAGGCAAAAGAATCAATCATAACAGAAAAGATATAGAAAGCACTTTGTACAAAGTCTGACTCGCCTAGACTAATTTGCATCAAATTATTAAACTTTCAAGTCACAGTTAACATTTTTAAAAATAAGAATAATCTGGGCATTCCCTGGTAAAACTACCAGCTGAAAATCTCTGCAGACATCTCTACTGAATATAAATGAACAAAAATACAATGTTCTCTTCTTTGTCGGTTTTTGATTAAAAATATAGAATTCCACAGGAAGTTATCATAAATATAAATGTTTAAGTATTTTCACTGCTGCAGCACGGACTCTTGCGATTCCAGTTTAGAAGCCAAACAGTTATCTCGAATACTAGATCTTTTCTACCCTCCCCTTTGTGGCCCAGCAGACTCCCTCACCAATCAATGTCAGAGTTATATAAAGGGATACTGTCTGGCACCATATTAGGTTTTTTTCTTAACCTATTAGTTTACAGGAATATCTCCCTGGAGTTGCTGCATGACCCACCCAAAGATGACCCATCCCAGGTGGGATAGTGCAATCAGATGGACCTCCACTAGCCTGTAGCTGCAAAGACAGCTTACCTCTTAAAGGGGAGAACAAAATGTAACATGGGCACCTATCTTAACCCAAGGGAGAAAAAGGCAAGAGGAGAAAGAAGGAAAGGACTGGTAAGGCAACAGTGAATATAAAGAAACATGTAATTTTATGGCAAGTTCCTACACAGCTGTACTATGTTATTCATATTCAGTGCTGCAGTACTAACTCTTAGGATGATTCCCAGAGCTTATGGACAAGAGAGTGGCTTCCCTGTAGGGGACATCAATCTCTGCATGATGCTCATGGCAAAACCCACCCTTGCTTTAGAGATGCTGCCTCAGGTGTAATACTGTTAGACCCCAAAGGAGGGCTGAGCTGGCACCCATGTACCTGGAAGAATGAGCTCTCAACTCTACAAGAGATTTGCTTCCTGTAGATGCTGTAACAAAATGCAATGCAGTGGATAATACATTTTGAGAGAATTTTCTTTTTATAGGTTCACAGGGTGATAGGATGTCACTAGGTTATTGACCCAAGGCTCTTTACAAGCCTAACCATTGAATCCCAATATAATACTTGATGACAAATATGGTCTATGCCCAAGGTTTTTCTAGCAAGGACTACTCATGTCCAGGAGAGAAGCAGGGGCAATTCCCCAGTAAAAATTTACAGTTTCCCATCCAGCTGTCCAGGTTGCACTTAAACAATGTCATGGAGGTGCTCTACTTGATATGGATTGGAAGCCTAATCCAGAGGAGAGGCAACCTCAGAGATGTATCTGCCTCTCCAGCAGTTCCTATTTATATTGCAGGTCTTCATTCTATCCTTTTTTCAAGAGCTATAAAGTGCTGGTCAGATTTTCTAACTTCTTGTCCTAACCAAGAAGAACTGTATTGAAAAATCCCTGTGATTGAAGAAAAAATATGTATTACTAATATTTATAGTCCTGGTTATCATTAGCACTATTGTTGTTATTTAATTTGCTATTATTGGTGATACCACTGTGTATTACTTGCATAGAGTTTTTGTTACTGTGCACTGATCGTATTTATGTAACTATTCTCCTAATATCATGGGCAGGGTGTAACAAAAACAGTGAAAAAAGAGTGCATAAAGCCATCCCATTTAAAAGATTTGTTTTCCCACTTTTCAGCAAAAGGCAAGCAAATTCAGATTTCTCCTAGCATGAAACAAAGGCCTCCTACCTTCTGGACATCTGCACGGAGTATATCCTTTTAGCAAAAGGCATGCAGAACCCCAAACAAAGAGGTACTATCACTAAGAAGACTTCAAAGCTGGATACATAAAACTGAACACTATTCTGCTTTGGACACTGAAGTGTCAAGAACATAGAAAGGGAAAAATACTCCCCCTGCCAACAAATTTATGAAGGAAATAATAAACGGAGGAGAGAGACAACAGCTGTTGCAAAGGCTGACATAAAAAAAAGAGTTATGTGGCAGCTGGAATCCATTAAAAGAAAGAGAGACAGAACAAAGAAAGAATTACAGCAGAATGCAGGACCATTTCCCCAGGGCCCATCATTGCATCAATGACCATATATCCTTTAACAAGGAGAACCTGATAAAGAACTACTGATAAAAAACAGCATACATAATGCAACATAACACTGTTACAAGCATCTGAGATTATGGCTCTACCTATAATGGCACCACCAGTTTAGAGGCAGATTTACCTGATCCATTATTTTTTTTCCTTCTTGATGCAAAACAGAAAGGCGACATTGGTCTGTACTGAGTCTGCATGCTGGTACCATCTTGTTTCTGAGATACCACTGTAGTTTTTACATGTGCATCCCACTGACGGGAGCACTCAGTATGTAACAGGTCATGCACTCAAGACTGAGGAATTCCCTGAGTGATATATTGCTGCAACTGGTAATCTCACTAAAATACTATGTTAGGAACTGGATTTTGTCTGGTAGTAGAAAAGCCTTCTACATGTCCTAATTAAAAAGGGTTTCCATCAAGGTGACTTACCTTGCTGGCTGTAACCGAGACTTGTGGATGTTCAGGGACAGTTGGCAGTTTTTAGGGCCCTTTCTATCTTCTGCAGGGAAGGGGCCTGGATGAGCCAATCATCCAAGTACTGATAAAATCGGAGACCATTTGTCCTGCAGAAAGCAATGACTAGTGACAAGCACTTTGTAAATACCCTGTAAATACCCTTGGTGCATTAGACAAGCCAAAGGGCAATAATGTAAATTGGTAGTGCAAGCCTTCTGCCTTGAACCTTATGAATTTCTGGTCTTTATTTATTATGGGTGTGTGCAGATAGGCATCTAGGAGGTCTAATGTCACCAAAGGGGCTTGTAGAAGGATCAAAGGCAAGAAGTTTCAATATTGAAAGCATTCTGAATTTTGGGAAAACCACCAACTTGCTTCAGTCTTGAAAGATCCAGAAAGGGTCTCCAAGATCTTTTTCTTGGGACTAGAAAAAGCCTTTCTATTTGGAGGGACAACAGATGCCTCTGATTTCTTGGAAAAGACAGAAAACCCATGAATATTGTTTACTTTATTTATGCACTGGGGTATAGCACTGATCAAGCATAAACAATGGCAGACACAGACAAATTGTAAAGCACATTACAACACAGTACAATTACTACAACACAAACAGAAAATACAATACAAATACAAGCAAACCAATAGTACAGCAATGAGTTCTAGTATATTGTATATAAAGTCACTACAATGGCAATGTATTTTACAAAAAAAAAATGGAGTACAATCAGAGATGAGGCAAGTCGGACAGCTTAATAACAGAAAGAGAACAAGTAGAACAACGTCAGGAAGGTACAGGGGAGTCAAATGTTAGTGGGTGAAAGTAAATATGGAAGGGGATAATGGTTGAAGAACGGTATACACACTTACAAGGAGCTTGTTGTATCTTGCTAGGGACGCACACACAAGTGTCAGTGTAAAAGGTAACGAGTAGATTCATTTGGGAGATTTCATTAGTTATGTAACATGACCTGTCTTACTACAGATGCATTTGAATTTTCCTGCAGAAATTGTTTTGGGTTGGTATCAGAAGTTGAGTATTCGGACATTTCAGTTATATGTTCGGGTAGCGATTTCCATAGTTTGTGGGGTTATAATGAGAAGCTGTGGTCACAGTGCAGTGATGTTTCAAGGTGTGTACTTGGAAGGTAGGTCTTGCATTAGCGTGGTTTCTGAGGATGCAGTGTAAGGTGGTTGTAATCATTTTCACAGTGACTGGTTAAAGTGTCTTATTTAAGCAATTTCAACAGCAGGAAGCCTAAGAGGCTTGACCTATCTTCTAAAAATATTCGTTTAGCTTTTGAGAGGTAACACACTGATGTTCAATACACTGAAAATTTACGATAAAGCTGCAGATTTTGTTACAGATTGACTGAAGCACTGCTGCATTTCTGTGTATGGCTGTGGCAAAAAGAGGTATACCATACTCCAGTTGGATGTGTAGCACTTCTTCCCCAATAGGAGATCTGACAGGGGAAAAGAAAGACTGGGATAATATATGTGCCCAAAATAGCAAGTTGCTCATCTTGGGTCTGAGTTTTTCAATGTGTTCTTGAATGTTGAGGGATTAATTAAGCCAAAGGGCTAGCTGTCTAAATGAAGCTGCAATTTCTATGGGGTAATCGAACTTATCAGTTATGTGAAGTATTTTAGGGCACGTTGCTACTCTTTGGTTAGTGCCAATTATCACAAATTTGTTTCTTTGTGATCCAGTAAGAGTTACTTAGTTGTCAGCCAATTGTTTCAATGTAAAAGGTCTAACTGTAGTTGCGGTACTTACATATTATTGCAACCAGATTTTCACGATTGCAAATTTCCCATACTTCAGTAGAGATGAGGCCATGAAACACTGCAAGGTGGTATTCACGGCATTTACTGCTGTGGAATAACTTTGCATTGGCTTAGGAAAAAAAACACTTCAGAAAACCCTCTTCCTGTTTTTACGCTTGAATTGTTATGCCTGCTACCGTACTGACAAATGGATTCTTTTCACAGAGTGGATGGAATCCTTCAGAGAAGGCAAGCACGCAAAGACATGAAGGATGGTTTTGGTTAAAGTTTTATTTTTAACAACGTCTAAACATGATCAGATCCCAATGAAAATGCATGCCATAAACGACAGGAAGAATCACATTATCAAGCTGTTTCCCGAAGTGGTCTTAGGTTTATTCAGGAACTGATTTTGACTGTATCTTTCATTTTGCCTAAAACTATGGGCATTGCTTCCCAAGCGGGGACAGTTTCTTAGCACCTTTACTGAAAATCATGAGACATAAACTAAGAAAGGCAGCAATCCTTGGCCTTCAGATATTTAAATGTTAGAAGATTACAGGGTGTATATCGTGAGTTGCTTTCCCTTCGCTGACGGTGAATGAGGTTGATAGCTGATTATGGGTTCCTGATTAAACCTACTAACAACAGTACGGAAAACCTGTTACTGGCTGATGCTGCACTTCTTCCTGTCATTACTGCCATGTTTGGACCTGAGCCTATGTTTAAATTTGTTAAAAATAAAAAGTGAAGCAAAAGTAGAATTCCTGTGTTTGTGCCTTTTTATGTGGGGGAAACTGGTGAGCAACTGCAGTGAGTTAAGACAGCAGCCCTAACAGCTGAAGTGTGTATGCACTTTACTGCGAGCTACATGACATGCTGGCGGTAAAGCGCATACCTAAACAGCGACATTAACTTACTCATTTTTTACTGATAAGCCTGCCTAAAACAACCTTCAGTGTGAAAGAAAAAAACATTGTCTGTCACTGTCACACCATTATTGGTCACATTTCTACATCAGAAAGCAACCATTATTGAGAAAATCTGGTTGCGATAATACTCAAGTACGGTAGTTGCTTCTGTATGTCTAAATAATTAATGTAAATCTATAAATCGCAGTGCTGTAGGATCACAGGAGATTATTAGGCTATTGACCTGGAGGTCATTTTAAGCCTAGTGGTTTCATCCCAATGTAATATCATAAAAATGCTAGTCAATACTCAAGGACTGCATTTAGTTATGATTGCTCATGTACAGGATGGTTGTGGGCTTGATCCCCGGTACGAATTGACGTTGCCCCATCTACTCATCCAGGTTCCTCTTGAATAGTGTCATAGAAGTGCTCTGTTTCACATGATTTGATAGCCTGTTCAAAAGATGCGACAGTCACTGGAAGATAAATCTGTCCCTCCAGCATGTCCTATTTAAGTCACAAGCCATATTTAGGACCTGGAACATGTAGCCCTAGTCCCATTTGATTTACTGATGTACAGCATGTTCATTAGGTTTGGGTCTTGGATTGCTCTGTAGGCCAGGCATAAGTCTTCCCTAAGAAGTCCATGATACGAAGTATAGTGGCAGGGACTTCAGTCTGTGTAAAGCACATGCTGGAGCCCCTTGATTTTGTTTGTTAGAAACCTTTGAAGTCTCTCCAGTTGCTGCAGGTGCTTTGTACTGTACATGCCGAAAATACTCAATTATGGGCTGGATTAGTGCCAAGTATAGTGGGTCGCCATGGTGGTGCAGTGGTTAGCATTGTCGCCTCACAGCAAGAGGTTCACCGGTTCGATCCTCGGCTGGGGTGCCTTCTGTGCGTGGTGCTCCTGTTTCCTCACACATCCCAAAGACATGCTGTAGGTGGATTGGACACTCTAAATTGGCCCTAGGTGTGTGAGTGTGTGTGCCTTCTGTGGAAGGTTGGGCACCGGGCTGGCAACTTGACACTGTAAAACTCCACTGCCAATCATGAGCGGACAGGTGATTCGCTGTGGCGACCCCTAACCGGGAAAAAGCCGAAAGAAGAAGATTAGTGCCAAGTATAGTGGGGTTATGACCTCTTTTGCTCCCAAAGCAATGCCTTTATTAATCAAGTGTGCTATGTAGAAAGCCTTCCTTATCACAGCAGACACATGGTGGTTGAAGTTAAGGTTGCAGTCAACTTGTGATCCCAGGTCCCTTACCACTTTGTGGATACTTAGGGTATTGTTGTTGATTTGATAGTGTGAAGGGGAACTGTTTGTGCTGAAGGGGATGACGCATTTCTTTGCATTCAGTTTGAGACCGTGACTAATACACCAGTCGTTAGTCTGCGTGAGACCCTCTTGGAGTATACTGATATCATCTGGGGATTCAATGATTGCACCCAGTCTGCAAAGTTTGTCAGCCACAACTCCTTAGTCATGACCTGAATTTCTGAGAAGTAAATACCAAACAGTAGGAGGCCCAGCACTCACCCCTGTGGCACCCCACTGGTAACAGGTCTGCTGGTTAATGTGGAGTCACCCACTTTGATAGTGCATGTCTGGTTTGTGAGCCAGTTGGCAACCCATCTTACAAGGAAGGGGTCTACATTCAGTTTTCTACATTTTTCTGTAATGCCTGAATTTGGGATTGCCAAGTCAAGTTATGCTGTCTGTACAGATTTGCCCTAGTCAATGGCCCTGGTCACATTTTCAAAGAAGTCCATCAGATTTAACAGGCAGGATCTGCCCTTGATGAAGCCAAATTGGGTAGGATCCAGGGTTTGCAGGTCATCTATGCCTTTATTTATTTATGAGGTCCTTAATGATAAAGTCCATGACTTTACAGATGAGGCTGGTCAGGCCTATGGGTCTGTAATTCCCTGGGTCTGTTGCTAGACCACCTTTGTGGAGGGGAGTAACTGTTGCTGTTCTCCACTCCGCAGGAACAAAGCCTGTGTTCAGGCTATGATTGAAAAAGGTATTTAATGGTGATGCTAGTTTATGCTTTAGCCTGTTTAGAGCACAAGCCTGGGACGTTGTCTAGTGCCACAGGGGCTGTGCGTTTTGCCTTGGGCAAGTCTTCAAGTATCTGCTCTTCAGATATGTAGGGTGGGGGGGTGAGATTGGGGGAAGGTTTGTGATAAGTTAGGAGGGGATAAGGGGTGAACTTTTTGCTAAACCTATCCATTAGCACGTTTGCTATCTCTGTGGGGTCAGTGTGTGTGATACCTTTGGTCACTAGATCTGCACATGCTTGGGGCCTACCTTTTTAGGCTACATATGTGGCTGTAAAAGGTCTTTTGGTTATCCTTGGCTGTACTTGCTAAGTTTCTGGCAAAGGAGCCCTTAGAGGATTTGACAAGTTGTCTTATTAGCCTTTTGAGGCTGAGGAGGGTGCTTTTCCAATGCTGGGACCTTGCCTTTGTTTTCTTGGACAGCAACTTTTTGTGTTTATTGTAAAGTTTTTCGATGCTGGATGACTACCATGGTAGCTTGTGTTTACTTGGGGCTCTACTTTGATTCTTTCTGGTACAGCCAATTTTATACACTTAAGCAAGTGATTGTACAGGACTTCAATGTAAGCTTTGGCATAGTTACCACTTCCAGCTTGGGATGGGGGCTTGGAATGCATTTATATTATCCCCTAGGAAAGTATAGTTTGTCTTGGTGACATTTTTAGTCTGATTTCACCCTTTGTGAGTTCTGTTAGTGCCAGCTCAAAGGTGACTGTTTTGTGGTCAGATTTAAAGTGTCCAACAGTTGCGGCAGTGCATCTGTTTGACATGTTAGCCAGGACCAGATCTAGAATGTTTGTTCCTCTTGTTGGGGTATGAAAAATTTGTTCCAGGGCATTTGAATTAACAAAGTCAAGGAACTTTTGCACTAGTGACTTGGGGCTAGCATAGGTTTCTCATTTGATGGTGATATATGAAATCCCCCATAACCAGAGTGTTCAGCAAAATTTGGATCATCTCCTGTTTGGGTAAGAAGGCTTCGTGGCCATCATGACCCATGGAGGTGAATCTATAACTGGCTATGACTTGATTGGGGGTCTTACCCACTATAACCTAGACTTGGAGTAAGTTCATGGAGTTGTCCAGTCTAACTAGATGGGAGGTGAATGCATCTCTAATATAGATAGAAATACCAGATCTATATCATTATCATAAAATCAAAATGTCGAACGGCACAAAAGCGAAAGTGCCGAAATGTAGAAGGTCCGTTTTTCAGATTGCAGTACAGTGAAGATTGGGATATTTGCCCTTTCTTCACTGTAGTGCGATCTTGGAGTTGGAATAAAAATTTAGCGGGGGGTGTGGGGGGCACAGCCCCCCACAGTACTGAATTAAAATTTCAGCATTTTTGCTCTTGTGAGCATTCGACGTTTAGCATTTACGATGTTCTAATATAGACGCGAAATACCACCTCCTTTGGTGTTCACACATTCATTTTGCAGTCTAAAGGTATGAAAGGCATTGTAGCCTTGCATGGCCGGGGTATTCTCTGAGGTCTTGAACCAGGTTTCTGTGAATGCACAGACATCTACATCTTCTAATGATGGACGTGCTTCCAGACAGTGCAGTTTTTGGTTTAAACTCCTACCATTTAGCAGCACGTTCCTTATTTTGTTCTGATTGCTTAATTTCATATCAGTAATGTTGTTTTCGAAACCTTGACTAAAAAAGGCACTATGGGGGAGTTAAGACCCATTGCCAGTAGCCAAACGCCTAGAGGGGCCAGGTGCAAACCATCTCTGGCAAAGCAGTGAGGTTTATCGACCACTGCATCCCGGGCTTAAAGGAACTGGATACCCTTTGAATGACACCAAAAACTAAGCCAATTACTGAAATCAATCAGTTTTTGTTTAAATTGCAGCATCATTCTAGGTGATGGTAGTATGATGCTCAAGGCTAGGGACATACCTGCCTGGAACACATACTCGAGAGCTCAACCATCATACAGTCCAGTGAAGTATGTCTCAGTTTGTTCATACCAATGTGAACCATAACAGAGTCATAATGGTACTTGTTGCTAACAGACCTGAGTGCATGGGGGATCTGAGGAGATCTGGCACCAGACAGGCAGCTAACCGTGACTTTCTCCTTGTCCAACCTGGTGAGTGGGACATCCGTATCTCTCACTAATGAATCTCCAAGGACAATAAAATTTGTTTTTTTTAGTGTTTCGCCTTACAGTCATCATATAGAAAGAGTTGAATTTAACGTACATCAAGTGGGAGGTTGTTTATGAAAATGAAGAAGAGCAAGCAGATGGACCAAGGTGTGGAAGAGGTGGCATCATGGCAGGTAGAGTCAAAAGTACAAAGATAGTGTGCACAGAATGACAAAACTTTGTAATAAAAAAGCTCTCCCATTTACTCCAAAATGAATAAAATGCTGGCATATTGCTCACTCTGTGATGGAAGGTGTGAGATAATTAGAGATCCAAGCTTCTTTACTTGTGGCAGATTTAATCTAAAAAACAGCAAAGATGATGGGACTGAGGGAATGGTACATGGTAGAGAGACAGATGTGAGCAGCCTTCCAGTTTAACATGTCCTACTGTAGCCTGTGGAATAGGACAATGGGCAACAGCTCACAATACTCGGGAATACTGACTGAAGTAAATTAAAGAACTCGACACCTTCGACTACAAGTCATTATTCCTCACCTCCTTTCAAAATATCAGGCTATAGGTGGTGTATGTCACATTTCAAACAGCTGCCCAAAGGAAGAGCCCCTTACCAGTTAAAATGCCTGAAAGGCATCACAGACTGGGAAAAGCAAAAATTACATTTAGTCTGTAATATAACTTCAAACAGACTGCTCCCTGGCCATATTTTTGAAGAGATTCACTTCATATCCAGTACAATTAAGCCTCCTTTATCAGCTCCTGTATTCCATTTTAAATGTCTCCCCACAAAGAAGCAGATTTCTACTAATCTGTCTGTGGCTGCATAGTGACAATAACTGTCTGTAGGAAGAATATCAGACAGACAAACAAAGCACCTGTCACAGGTACAATGCTGCATCTCCTCCTACAGCACAGCATTTCTGTTCTACACTAAGTGAATTGAAGACAGCAGTTTTTCAAACTTCACATACGGTTACTAAACTGTATAAAATATGAGAGGAATTCAGCATTTATTTATTTATTTTATTTATATTTGTTTACCAGAGTAGTGCAACAATCTCAATGGACCATTTGCAGGTACAGCTGCAGATGAATAAGATCACATAAGAAATTAACAAAACATATTGACAGATACAAGGATATGCTATTAAAAAAAAAACAAACACACACACATTATATATATATATATATATATATATATATATATATATATAAATATATGTGTGTGTATAAAATACACATTTAAAAATGTAAGAATATGCTACAAAGAATAGATGTGTAAGAAATTACCATAATCTTAGGTGTCCTTCTCTTCCATGTTGCAGTATTCATAACAGTAGGGAGTTGCTGCCTGCAGCGCCACCTTCCGGTCAGTATACCAAAGTCTTTGCTTCAAGAGGGTACATGTGACATCCCTTGTCAGGGCCATAAACCAACATAGGGTATAAAGGTGATGTCTACACGCACCCTCCTCAGAATGAACTGCCGCATATAGTAGTACTCCTGTGGGTAGAATGGTCCCAAGGGAGCCCTTAGAATTACATGTAGGCTAGAGTCAGGGTAGCAGGAAGTTTGCGTTTAGTGGGGATCTGGGGAATATACAAGGGTTATGTCCCCACAAGTCAGCATGGTATGCAATCCGGTAAGGTAGAGGGGTAGGTTGGGGGGGACTGAATACTGCAACATGGAAGAGAAGGACATCTAAGGTTATGGTAAGTTCTTACACAACTACTCTATGCCCTTTTATTCACATGTTGCAGTATTCATAACAGTAGGGAGAGTACCAGAGCCTTTAGGTATGGTTCTGGGTGGAGAACTGGGTTCCCTGGTCAACGAGTCCTTGGAGGATGGACCTGGCAAACTGTGCCCTAGCTCTAGAGACTAGGTCCAGTTTTTAATGTTTGGTAAATGTGTGGGCAGAAATCCAAGCGGTAGCTTCCAGGCTTGAAGCACAGTCAATTCCTTTGAAAAAAGCAGCTGAGAAAGCAGCCCTGGTGGAGTGAGGTTTGACTTGACAGTGCAGGGATTTACCATGGTACGAGTAGCATAAGGTAATGGATTTTGAAATCCATGAAGAGATGGTTTGCTTGGTGACTGCCTTCCCTAGAGCTCTCAAGTGGAAGGCAATGAAAAGTTGGTTTGACTTTCTGACAGGTTTTGTTTTTGTCTAGGTAATACCTCAGTTATCTGTGGACATCCAAGAAATGGAGAGTCCTTTCTGAGGAGTTTTGTGGTTGAGGGTAGAAAACCAGTAGGTTAATGGCCTGGTTTAGTGAACGTTCATTAACCACCTTAGGCATGAAGGAAGGGTTGGTCCTGAGAGCAACTCTGTCCTTGTGGAAAGCAAGGTAGGGGGAGGTAACCATGAGAGCTTGTATCTTAGAGACCCTCCTGGAGGATGTAAGAGCCACTAATACCACTGTTTTTTTAGTGTGCATAACTTCAGGGATACTGAATGGGCTAGTTCAAAGGGTGACAATTTAAGTTTTTCTAATACGAAGTTCAGGTCTCCAGGGGAAGGTATTGGTTTCCTGGGAGACCTGATGTGAAGAACCCCCTTTGAGAAAAAGTTTAACCTCTAGTCTAGAAGCCAGAGGTGGGGTGACAGGCAGACTGGCAGAGATGGCAGATAAATGCACTTTGAAAGTAGCCCACACAGGTAGGACAGGAGCATAGGTATGGAGGTAGTCAGAGGGTCCTGGTTTTTCTGTTGACACCAGCAGGAGAATCTGTTCCATTTGGATACATAGTTTCTCCTGGGACTAGGTTTTCTGGCCTTCTGCAGAACACAGAGTACGTCCTCGAGTATAGGTGTCTGCAGGGGATCAAAACCCTATCACCCATAAGGTTAATTTCAGATTGTTCACCTGAGGGTGTAGTAGGGATCCCCTGTCCTGTGTGCGCAGGTCTATTCAGTGGGGTAACCTGTGTTGATTGCCCTTGGCTAGTAGAAGTACAGGGGAAACTAATTCTGTCTTGGCCAAAAGGCGGTCACCAGTATGATTTTTGGGGTGTCCTTCTGTAATTTTCAGAAGGACTTTCTGAATGAAGGTGAAGGGAGGAAAAGCATAGAGGTACATTCCCTCCCAAAAGAAGGAGAAGGCGTCCACTTTCCACACTTGTGGATGCAGACTCCTTGTGCAGAATTTGGGCAGCTGTCTATTGTGGGTGGAGGCAAAAAGATCTGCTTGTGGAATACCCCACCTGTGGATAATGTCCAGAAATACTTCCCTGTGAAGTATCCATTCATGACCTGGAGCTGACGTTCTGCTCAGGAAGTCTGCCATGACATTCTCTGTTGAAGGGATATTAACAGCTACCAGGTAAATGTGGAGGGATACTGCTAGGTTCCAGATCTGGATTGCTAGGCTGCAGAGTGGGTAGGACTTTTTTACCCCCTGCTTGTTTATGTACCACAGGACCATCATATTGTCTGTGATTACTTTCAGGGTTCCTGGTTGGAGGACTGATTTGAAGGTTAATAGAGCCAAGTGTAAAGCCCTAATTTCTTTGATGTTGATATGGTTCTTTTGTCTTGGGGTGGGGCCAAGTACCTTGCATAGAGAGCTGTTTTTCATTTGAAAGTAGCACTGCCCTCACCCCAGGTCGGAAGCATCTGTGGAGACCTGTTGGAGGGGCATAGGGTCTAAAGGTGGGACCTTTGGTTGAGGTGGAGAGCTGATATCCACCACTGGAGTTCCTTCTTCAAACATTGAAGTAAGGGGAGGGGGTTGTCCATGGGCTGGGAGTGTTTTTCAGGACCCAATGGATTTTCCGTATGTGGAGTTTTGCCAGGGGCAACATGGGTATGAGTGATGCCATAAGGCCTAGAACTCTTAAAATTTCTTGAGCTGGCAAGGACATGTGAGAGAGAAGATTTTGGAAGTATTAACAAAGTTCTAGGATTCTTTGATCTGGAATGAAGGCTTTCATTATGTTTGTTCTGATCCTGAACCCCAGGAAAATCAGGTCTTGGGAGGGGATCAGGTGAGGCTTTTCGTGGCTTATGGTGAACCCTAGCGGAGATAGGGTGGAGATTACTTGTTGTAGGTGAAGTAGGACGACTGGGCAGTCTTGATGAAGAATGAGCAGGTCACCCAGGTATGGGTATATCTGAATACCCGGAGTCCTGCAGTGGGCGATGACTGGAGCCAGGCACTTTGTGAAGACACGGGGAGTAGTAGAGAGTCCAAAGGGCAAGGCAGAGAATTGCAAATGGGAAGGACCTATTGCAAATCTGAGGTATTTCCTGTAATCTGGGTGAATAGGGATGTGTAGGTAGGCATCCTTCAAATCCAGGGCTACCATGAAAGCCTGAGCTGGAATGAGTGGTAAGAGCAGGGGTAAAGTAATCATTTTGAAACTGGGAACTTTGAGAAAGAGGTTTAGAAAGGATAAGTCTAGGATTGGTCTCCATGGGCCATCTTTCCTTGGTACCAGAAACATTCTAGAATAAAAGCCTAAGTTTCTTTGATGGCATGGTACCTGTTCTAATGGTACTTTGATCTAGAAGTTGTTGAATGATAGGTGGAAAAAGGGTGGGTTTGGCTTGCAGGTGGTTGAGGGATACCATGAAAGGGGGGGTAGCATCCACCAAGTCATGAAATAGCCTGACTGAATGATGGAGAATACCCATTGTTCTGATGTGATTATCTGCCAGGAGGGAAGGGAGAGGGTGAGAAAGAGGGAAAGTGGGGTGTTTTGGTATAAGGGTGGGTAGTCACAGAGGCGGCAGTCTGGAGCGGTCAGACTGGCCTTGAAAGGGCGCAGTGGACGAACTGGTTGGAAATCTAGGATTAGAGTTTTTCTTGGTTTGTCTGCATCCTTTAAACTGTGGAGCAGAGTGAGAGGACTGCCTTCTGACAAAGGAAGGTTTTTGTGGGTACTTACTATGGGCATCTTGGAATAGGAAACACCATATGTTGTTTAAGGATTTTGCAGTTCCTTACCTTTTTCTTGAAGGGAGTTTAGGAGTTCTGCTGAGGATTGTTCAAACAGAGCTTTGTTATCTAGGGGTGCATCCAATAATTTTGTTTGCACATCCATATGTAGGGGTTGTAGTCTCACCCAAGAGTATCGCCTCAAGACTGATCCAGATGCAGACTTAGATGAGGCTTCCACAACATCATAACTGCACTTTATCGAGTGCCTAGTTACTTGGGATGCAGTGGAGAGGAGGGTATTTATTTGTGCTTTAATGGAAGAATCTAGAGCCTCAGATAGTAATGAGGAGGCCTTGGCGATGGTATCCAGAACATATCCAGCCATATGTGTTTGGTAGTTGAGAGCTCCAACAGCCAGAGTTGAGGAGGTATAAACTTTTTTCCTATTCTGTCCATGAATTTACTGTCTTTGTTTGTGGGATAAAGAGCAGTCAAAGGTAGTTGCCTAGATGATTTGTCAGCAGAGATAGCAATAACTGCTGGCTCTGCTGGTGAGTTCTTAAAGAGATATTGGGTATCCTGAGGGACCTTGTAGAATCAATCCGGTCATTTGGAAGCTGCTGGTTGAGAGTCAGGGGATAGAGAAGCAGCCAGGAAGGCATCTTGAAAGGCAGGTAGCAAGGGGTCCACTGCTGAAGGAGAAGGTTGCTTCATTTGTAAAAGGTTGAAGTACCTTTTCTTGGTGTAAGATACTTCAGATGCCTGCCATTTAAAATGCTCCCTCGTAAGGGAGATCGAGTCTCCAAAGGTTATTTCTTCCCCTGGAGACTCAGGAGTAATGGAGTCGTCCTCCTCTGAGGTGATGAAATCCTTTGGGGATTCTATTTGGGATTCATATGAGACAGATTCATCTTGAACAGGAGTATTCTTCCTCTGATACCTGTAAAGTAGGTATAGATGAGGGGGCTGGTGTGTTTGTAAGGCCTGAAAGGCCTTAAAAAGGCTTTGAGAAAAAAACTTTCCCATCCAAGAACTGGTTGGATTTCAGGGTGTTTAACTTTTTGCTTTTTCTTTAAGGGAGTAACTGGTGAGGAGAGAATTGGAGCAGACGTCTGCCTGGGTGGAAGTGAAGGAGCAAGGCCCTCCGAAAGACTGAGCTGTGGTTCCCCTCCGGCATCAGGACCTGGTGGCTGAGCATCCTCAGTGGATGTACTATAAGTTTCTGCCACCCCAGCTTCCATTGAGGTTTCTGGGCCTGGCTTGGAAACAGATGTCTGGGAGGATACCGGGCTTTCATCAGCCTCAAGAACCTTCTCGGACGCCCGAGGAGCAGCGTGGGATTCCGGCCTAACTTTCTTGGCCTTCTTCCTCAGCAGCTGTTTGGACGGGCCTACCCCCCCCTCCAAACAGAGTGCAAGAGCTTGTCTCTCTGATTTTCTAAATACAATTTAAGTGCGGCAAGACAGCTACAAAGGGTTTTCGATATGAACGATTTGCAAATAGGGCTGGACATATAGTCGTGGGCCTCACCTAAGCAAAACACACACTTATCGTGTGCATCCTTTTGAGGAATTTATCTTCCACATGTGCACTTCCCCTTTCTAGCTGACATGTAAGACTTAACAATAATCAAAGGTAATGAAAAAAACCCAACAGGGCACTTATCTGTATCGGCAGGAGAACAGTCGCCTGGTCTGGAGACTTAACGGTCGTCAGAAAATGCAATCTGCTTTCGGAACTGGCAAACAGGAGTCCAGCATTCACTGTGGCAGGAAAATTCTGAGGAGGGTGTGTGTACACGTCACCTTTACACCCTACATCGGTTTATGGCCCTGACAAGGGACATCACACGTACCTTCCTGAAGCAAAGACTTCGGTATACTGGCTGGAAGGTGGCGCTGCAAGCAGCAACTCCCTACTGTTATGAATACTAACATATGAATAGAAGGACATCATTTAGCTCAAGAAGCAGTTTAATATGTCAAAACATGGTGGAAAAAAAAAATGGAATTATGCTTGGCAGAGCTTTATGGATAAGATGTAGCCATAATGACGTAGATGGTGATGCTACAGAGATAGTAGCATATTATAATATAGAGAAGTATGAAGACATTGGAAGGAGGCATGCTAGAATAGTTACAGGAAAAGATACCATGGGGAGAAAACAGAGAAAAGGTAAGCAAGGCATGCAGAGTTAAGAGGTACAGAAAGGAGAAAACGTGTGAGAGATGCAAGGAGAAGATAGAAATGGGATGAATGAGAGGCAGTAAGTAAGGGGATGGCAAGATGAGATAAGGAAGGATAAAACAGGGATAAAGGAGTACGAGAGCTGCAGTTTTCACGTAACGTGACCTGAGTGAGTGCAGCTGCACTCTGCTTGGATGAAGAAGTTTCTTGAGCTGTTATCTGAAATCTGAGTACTTCTGGACGTCATGGATTAAGAAAGGAATGGAGTCCCTTGGTTTAGGTACTAGGATGGAGAATGCAAACTCAGTGCAATACAGTTTAGTTTTTGGAGTTAGGCTGGGTTATGACAGAGAGATACTCCTAAGATTATATGTGAGGGTTTTGGTGAAACGTTTATGACTAAGATAACATAATGTCTCAGGAGAAAGAGCTTTGTGAATTAGTCATCCTAGTTGAAGGTTGACTCAAATGTGCTGGGAGTCATTTATCATTAGCAAGAGTTGGACAGTGGTGTTCATTATTGGAGGAGTTAATAATGAACAGGCAGATTTTACTGGAGATGGTTTGTAAGGGAGTGGCATTTTACTTTGAGGCTGCAACTATAATGGGTAGCCCATATCTGAGCTGAAATAAGAGTACTTTGCCTATGACAGCTTTGGAAAGCTGATAGCTTGTTCATCCAGAAAAGTAGTGTTTTGATCTTTTTTGCATGTGTTTTAAATGTGTAGTTGAAACTTAAGACATTGGTCTAGCCAAATGCTAAGGTATTTGAAGGATGTGCTAGTTTCTATGATGGCATGCTTTAGCTAGTTTTTGGCTGGTTCCAAATAGAATTGCTTTTGCTTTTGAGGGACTGAATACAAGTTTCTGGCCTATTAGCCAGTGGTTGAAGGTTTGGAAGTCATCTTGGAGCAGAGTTTGCATAACAGTGTGGGATTTGTTTGACTTTTAGATGACCATGTAATCTGCAGGAAGAATTAGAGGTATCAGATGAGAGTATGTTGATAAATATGAAAAACAGAAGAAGGGTTAAAGTGGAATCCTGGGGACCCTTTCACAAGAGGAGCTGTTTCAAAGATGGCTGTGCCTATTTTCACCTTGAAAGAGCTATTGTTGAGAAAATCTAGAAACCAATGTTTTGCATAATCACTAATGCCTATTTCAGTTCAATTGTCAAACAGTAAGCTATGGTCAGTTAGCTCAAAGGGTTTTGTGAGGTCAATAAAGACGACTGCTGTCAGGTAACCTTTGTCCATATTGGACAGGATGTCATCTGTGACAGAGTGTTACGGTGCTGTGTCCAGACCAGTATCCATGTTGCTTTCTTGACAGAAAAATGGTACTGATGTAGATAAGCAGTAATCTGGTTGCAGACTATTTTTTCCAGTATTTTACTTGAAGTGGGAAGTACTGACATACTATAGTATTACAAAGTACCAGTTGACTTGGGTAGGTTTGGAACAGGGGGTGACTGCTGCACGCTTTGTTCTGCAGCATTTCTAGTGTAAAGTTATGTGCAGTGTTCATGGCTGAACCTTCATATCTTTCAGCAATTGGTGCAAAGTTACAGTCACAGGATGTGACAAGTGCAAACATTTACATTAAGTAGCTACTGTGCCTTCAAGACTTCCTGATTCCAGGTTCTCCTTAATGCATTAGCATCAAATTGAAGTATTTAAGCTCATGTCTGGATATTATACTTACTACTGTCACTGTCTCCAGGAGAATCTTTTGATCCCGCTTCCATTTTTACACAAGTCATTACTGCAAAGTCATCCCTCTGACCAACTGGCAAGGTTTCTTCTTTTGAGGCAGTATCTGCTGCAGAGTGAAACAAAACTGTATTTTAGTACAGATTTATATTTAGAGGTAGCTAAGTAAGGAATTTATGCATAAGCAGTAGAGGAACAGTCAGCCTTAATGTACAAAGAAGCTGATTAAGCAGAAAAAAGTCAAACTCACAAAGATTTATTAGGCTACCATTATAAAACAGAATATGGAATGTGAAACCTCATTATTACTCAAGATAGTCTGGATCACTATGGGCCTTTACAGGTACAGCCAGGGGGAACCCTAAACATTTGTATTCAGTTGTATCCCTACTCCAAAATACCACATAACCAAGTACATGGTCCATAGGCTCTACTAGGGGTTATGATACACAACTCAAAAATAAATAAATAAATCTAGATAAACAACCACAAACCAGTGACCCAATAAAATCCAAACAAATTCTATTTACTCTCTTCACTCTCTGACGTCTCAGCTAACCATAACGGAGAGTCTCCAATACATTGCATATACTGACAATAGTATTTTATCAAACCTGTTATAATATCACTAAAACAGCTACAAGTAGACACAAAATAAGTATCAGTCTGACTCCCATATAGTATATTACCAACTTTTTTTATACCTAGGATGACCTCCTTTCTCTTCCTTTAGAACCCTAGCAATTGCTCTATTAATAACCAAGCTACTATATTAGCTGAGAAGTTAAATTTTTCATTAAGGGTGGGGAAGAGTTTACAAACCTTTTTAGTAAAAGGAAAATGTATTATGCCTATTGTTCGTCTACACAATATGAGACTGATTACTGGTACTCATGGGTTTAGTAAAAGTACAGCTTGTAAATATATCGTGAATAGTTTTGGGAATACGATTCTGCGGTGGTGGTGCTGCGGTAGCGTTACCATCTCACAGCAAGACGTTGTCCCGTTCGATTCTCAGCTAAAGCGTCTTCTGTGTGGAGACATGCCTGAAGGGACGTACCTTCGTTGAAGGTTGTGCGTCAGGGCCGGCAACTTGGCACGTACAAATCTTCTGCCAATCATTAGCGGACCCAAGTTCCACTGTGGCGACCCCTAACCGGGAAAAGCCGAAAGGCACAACAACAACAAGTGGACATAGATTTACAGTGAAAGGTTTCTTTAGATTGGATACTACTGGTATAATATATGCCCTTAAATGTCCATGCAATAAATTTTGCATTGACCAGTCTCAAAGGGCCTTTAAAGTAAGAATTTTAGAGCATATGAGAGATATAGAAAATTTTAGAGAGACTAGTTCTGTGATGGTTCATTTTCACCAAGTACATCAGGGTTCATTCTGTGGGTTTACAAGGTACTATTTTAGAAAAAGAGGAAGGAATTAATTTTGTTTCTACCTACACTTATTTTAGGGATAGGCTTTTATATAAAGAAGCCATTTATATTATGATGAAAACACAAGCCACCAGCAACAAAAATCCACAAAATAACCAAACAGGTTGCTGAACGCCAATAACAAGTCCACCGATAATCCAAAAAATTTTATTTAAATCCACACAGAGACAAGCGCTTTCGTCATCAAGACTTCTACAGATATAATGAATCAAAAAATGCAATGCTTTATATAGAAATAGCAGGAAATCATATGACAGAAACCCTCATTAATATTAATTAATAACTTAAAAAATGTATATGGAACATATTTATATACAAAAATGGTTAAAACCAACATTTATAAAACACTTGCCCTATACTTTAATTCAGGCTTAATACTTATGCTCTCATTTAACCCAGGAAATACTGCAGCATTCAATTTAAATTGCCATTTCGACTCAGCCCTTAGCAATTTATTTTTCCAATCACCCGGTCTAGTAGCCAACATAATCTCCAAAATCCCCAAAATAAAACTGTGGCAGGGATTGGTTGTGATGTGTTTACTTAAAGCATTTTTATCATCTTTTTTACTAATGCAATAACAGTGTTCATAGATCCTGCGATTAAGTTTCCTTTCTGTCTTGCCCACATAAAAACATGGGCAAGCTTTACAAGTAGCTAAATACACTAAACCAGTTGAAACACAAGAACCATATACTAATCTAACTTCCAGATTAAACAGTTGTATTTTAAAATATTCTTTGTCATTGATGTAGGAACAAAAATCACAACAACCGCACTTTCGTGTCCCTCCTTTTTTGTTGATCAATTTCACCTTATGTTCTAGCAAATGCTTTAAATTAGGATCTAACTTATAGGTAAAACTAGGTTCAGGACCCATAAGCTTAAAAAGATCATTATTGCACTTCAACATAGACCAATTGTTTACAATGATTTTCCTTACTTCCTTAGCTGTTTCACCATAAGTTAGGACCATAGCCTGCGAAAAATCTTTATTTACCAACGTATCCCTACCCATACCTAGAAGGGGTAAATATCCAACATTCCACAAACCCACGACTTCATCCTTGACCTTGGTCACAAAATCCAAGGGGTAACCCCGATCCAAAAACATGTTCTTAACCTTGTTTATTTCCTTTTCCACCAAACATAATTCTGAACACATTCTCACAACCCTCACCATCTGCCCTTTAACAATATTCCTCTTAGTGTAATGGGGGTGATTACTAGAAAATTCTAAATAATCATTAGAAAAAGTGTTTTTTCTAAAAACACAAGATGTAAAAATATAGTCCTTAGTTAAATTAACATCCAAATAATGTATAACATCCTTATTGCCACTTCCCGTAAATTTAAAATAATCACATAAGTTGTTGATATATTCCATAAAGGCATTGAAATGTTTGTCATCTTTCCACAAAATAAATAAGTCATCTAAGAATCTAAAATATAGAGACCATTCTTGCTGAGATGGTGAGGAGAAAAGGAATTTACTCTCCCATTCATGCAGAACCAAATTTGCAAAAATTGGGGCACAACTATTGCCTATCGCTACCCCTTGGATCCGTTTATAAAATTCTCCCTCAAATGTAAAAAAAATATTTTTTAAAATAATTTCTAGGAGTTCAATTAAAAAGTTTATCATCGTACCACCTAAATTGCTTCGATTTACTAAAACATCCTTAAAGAATTCAAGTTCTATTTCATGGGGGATGGAAGTAAATAAATCCACAACGTCTATAGTTGAGAAATAACATTCTTTATCAAAAAAATCTTTCTTCACTTGTCTTAGGAAATCCCAAGAATCTTGCAGGATATATTCAATGGGGGTAACGGACTGTTTGACTAATCGATCAATAAACACCCCTAATGGATAGGTGATACTATTTTTGCCTGAAATTATCAGTCTATAGGGTGGATCATGTATAACCTTATGAGTTTTTGGAATCCCAAAACATATGGGTATGGTGGGATATTCCACATGTAAGAAATTAAACACTTCCTCATTAATAACACCCTGTATTAAAGAATCTTCCAAAAAATAGTTAATCTTCCTATAACTGATATTTATTTCGTTCCTGGAAATAATATCATATTTATTGGTGTCTGTTAGGATGCTAGTGATTTTATTATTATAATCCACATTATTAGCAATAACCATACCACCCCCTTTATCTGGTTTCATGAACCTCACATTGACATTATCCCTCAAATCAGATAATTTATTTTCTTTCAAGGAGAGATTGTGCTTTCTATACACATGTTCATGTAAAGTTTTGAAAATCTCCTGTTCAGTTACTTTTTCGAAACTATGTAATAATGGTATAAGTGGTGGATTCCAACAACTTTTTTTATATGTAATGGACTTAAAGAGTTATTGAAATCACTCAGTTTGTCTTTGAATAAACATCTAAAATTTATTTTCCTTACAAAAAGTCTAAAATCTGTAAGTATTTTACCAATTTCCACTTTTTTGAAGGGAACAAATTTTAACCCCTTCATTAATAGATGAAACAACTCTTTACTAATGGGGAAATCAGAATAATTAAAAATTCTAAACCCTTTATACACATGAACTATTTCATCAACAATTTTTATATCACCATCACAATTTTCTTTAACTACTGGTAACTGTTTTTCCTCCGATATGACGTGTTCCTGTATTGCGGCCTTGCGCCCCCTTCCCCTCGAGTTCCTAAAAAAACTTTATCTTGCCTAACTTGATTCCTATTAATTAACCTTTCTGACCTGCGCAAAGGTGGGAACTCAGTATCATAATGGTTCCTTTCTTCATGGAAATTGATCGTCTCCCTTTGTTCCTGCTGTGTGTCCCTATTGTCATTAACTTCAGGCTCTAAATAAGCTTTAGGGAAAATATATGCAATGCCTTTGTTATATTCAAATTCATCTCTAGACAACTTTTTCTTCTTTCTAAAATATTGTTACTTAATTCATTTTCTACCTTATCAAAAATTATATTATATCTAAAAGCATACTGGTTAAACTGAACATCATCCATAATATTTTGATTCAATTCATCTACTTCATTAAGAAATAAATTAATCCTTTTGTTATTAACATTGATAATAAAATCCATTAATTCCATACCATGCCTATCAAACATTGACAATAATTCATCACACTCAGGATCAGATTTTTTTAAACAGTTTGGAAATTTAAACATTCTAAGACCTTTTGGGACTCTCTTACAATTAATACATTCTTTTAAATAAGAATTATCGCACTGAAGAGCTCGAATTTTATGCATTTTAGCCTCTAGTGTTACTAACCTAGAGTCCATACAGTTCTTGTCTCTGGGAGTGGTGTTTTTGCCAAAGAAAGAATGTTCTCTATTGGACCAGTCTCTCAATCTATCCATGGGGGCAGGCACATAGATGTTTGTCGTTTTCCCTCCGTTTGTGCTTGGTAGCTTCCCATTTTCGATCGTCGCCATATTAGTATCCGAATTGGAAACCATCTCACCCCTTGGAACACTGGAAACTCCAAACTGTTGAGGCATCCCGTCCGAAACGCGTGGTTCTGCAACTCCTACTCCTCTACTTCGCAAAACCAGAAGTGTACCTTCTTTAGAGTTCCCCGGTCTCCCGGAAATAGAATTTGTAGCACCCGCATTTACATTCTGAAGCCTTGAAACGGCTTCTTGTAAGTCCGAAACCTTTTCGGTTAAAGCTAATACCAAATTCAAGAGATTATCAGAACTTGAACCGGATTTTTGACCATACGGGAAGTCAGAAAATCCAATTTCATCCTCAAACACTGGGGATAATTCATTGTTATCCATATTACGAAGTAGGTGTCTTGTAGGCAACTGGCACCAAAAACTGCAACGAAAACACAAGCCACCAGCAACAAAAATCCACAAAATAACCAAACAGGTTGCTGAACGCCAATAACAAGTCCACCGATAATCCAAAGAATTTTATTTAAATCCACAGAGACAAACGCTTTCGTCATCAAGACTTCTACAGATCTAATGAATCAAAAAATGCAATGCGTTATATAGAAATAGCAGGAAATCATGTGACAGAAACCCTCACCCCCATTACACTAAGAGGAATATTGTTAAAGGGCAGATGGTGAGGGTTGTGAGAATGTGTTCAGAATTATGTTTGGTGGAAAAGGAAATAAACAAGGTTAAGAACATGTTTTTGGATCGGGGTTACCCCTTGGATTTTGTGACCAAGGTCAAGGATGAAGTCATGGGTTTGTGGAATTATCCCTTCTAGGTATGGGTAGGGATACGTTGGTAAATAGCGGCAAGGTAAATAAAGATTTTTCTCAGGCTATGGTCCTAACTTATGGTGAAACAGCTAAGGAAGTAAGGAAAATCATTGTAAACAATTGGTCTATGTTGAAGTGCAATAATGATCTTTTTAAGCTTATGGGTCCTGAACCTATTTTTACCTATAAGTTAGATCCTAATTTAAAGTATTTGCCAGATCATAAGGTGAAACTGATCAACAAAAAAGGAGGGACACGAAAGTGCGGTTGTTGTGATTTTTGTTCCTACATCAATGACAAAGAATATTTTAAAATACAACCGTTTGATCTGGAAGTTAGATTAGTATATGGTTCTTGTGTTTCAACTGGTTTAGTGTATTTAGCTACTTATAAAGCTTGCCCATGTTTTTATGTGGGCAAGACAGAAAGGAAACTTAACCGCAGGATCTATGAACACTGTTATTGCATTAGTAAAAAAGATGATAAAAATGCTTTAAGCAAACATCACAACCAATCCCTGCCACAGTTTTATTTTTGGGATTTTGGAGATTGTTATGTTGGATACTAGAGGGGGTGATTGGAAAAATAAATTGCTAAGGGCTGAGTCGAAATGGCAATTTAAATTGAATGCTGCAGTATTTCCTGGGTTAAATGAGAGCATAAGTATTAAGCCTGAATTAAAGTATAGGGCAAGTGTTTTATAAATGTTGGTTTTAACCATTTTTGTATATAAATATGTTCCATATACATTTTTTAAGTTAATAATTAATATTAATGAAGGTTTCTGTCAAATGATTTCCTGCTATTTCTATATAATGCATTGCATTTTTTGATTCATTAGATCTGTAGAAGTCTTGATGACGAAATCGCTTGTCTCTGTATGGATTTAAATAAAATTCTTTGGATTATCGGTGGACTTGTTATTGGCGTTTCATTTATATTATGAAATTTGATACTCTTATGCCTAATGGTATGAATTCTGAACTTAATTGGAGATTTTTCCTTTAATTATGTATTTGATTTTTTAACTGAGTTTTTTTGAATAATTGGAAACACTAATTATTTGGAGTGTTTTTTGTGTGTATTCTCCTTTGAAGGCATTTCAGCCGAGATGTCAGATAGTGGAGAGTGTGAATGAAATGTGTTTGGATTTTATTGCGTCACTGGTTTGTTGTCATCTACTGGGGGTTACGTTTCCAACACATCAAGTCATATATTCTGGGAGCAAGACAGTTAGGATGTCCTTAACCAAACAGCAATAAAGACAATAAACTACTTTCTTTGTGGCGTTTGTGTGTATGTGTGCGCGTGCGTGAGACGCACATGTCTACTACTAAATTTTGAAGTTTAAAAACGTCAAATTTCTTATGGTTGAGACCACAAGAGCCAAGTTTTGAAACTTCGAACTGTTTAAATGGAGATAGTCATACAGCGAGGAATCGTATACTTAACGTTTTCCTCACTGTAGTGTGATCTTGGAGTCAGTATATTTAATTAGTAGGGGGTGTAAGGGTGCACAAGCACAAACATACATACACCACACACCACATAAAACACACACCATTCCACCCACAGCACACAAACCAAACAACCCTACACTACATATAAGCAGGGGGGCAAGCCCCCCTGCACCCCCCAAGCCCCTACTTATATATACCAACTCCGAGATCGTACACAACATAAAAAAAAAAACTCACCATGGCATTCTCCAGTCGCTCACACACAAATACACATCACACATACACAAACACCAACAAATCCAGCTCTCACACTGATACTTACACCTCCCTACCCTTACCCACACATACAACGTACAAAAACAAACACAAACACTTCTCACCTGCAATTTCAGGCACCATAACACTACACGCAATGTACCGGAAATGCACAAGTGCGAATTCGCTCTTATGTACTTTCGGCATTCTGAATTTTCAGCTTCATGATCTCGGAATGCTGAAATTCTGTATTTCAGCATTTCGAGATTATGAAGTGAAACTATAGATATAGATATATTATACACACACACACACACACACACACACACACACACACACACACACATATATATCTATATATACACACTCCTAGTTTAGACAAAAGGGCAGTGCAGCTAAGCCACTTGGCATGGAATACAGAGTCTACCATGCAGGGTTAAGGACAGACTACACATGGTTTTGGAACTGTGGTGAGACACATACTTCAAAAGACAGTGAGGGATGTCATCTGAATTAGTGACAAACTCATAGCAATCAGACTCCTATGTAAGGACAGGGGTACTATTCATAATCTCAGCCTATGCCCCATAACAGGGTTGTAACAGCAACAAAAGGAGTGCATTCAGGCAGCAGTTGCAGGACCTATTAAATAAACCAGAATATCATGAGTTGATGTTCATAATGGGGACCCGAATGCACATATCTACTGTCCTATGCTCTACAGCTGTTTTACATCTATTTTCTTCTTATCTTGCGTCCTTAACTGGACTAATGTCTATATTTAAATGCTATGTTTTTTTAACTGTAAAACGCAAATAATACTAAATGTGGAGCTTTTCTCCCCGGGCCTCCGCTGAAAATGGACCTGTGTCCAGTCGGACACTCCTGGTTAACAAATGTAAATAAATAAATAATATCAAGACAGACAGAACAGGATAAGAGAATGGCCTTGGTCCACATGAGTTGAGGCAAAAGGAATAACGAAGGAGAGGCCATTCAAGACTTCTGTCTGCCAACACATTATTCAGCAATACAGACAGTCACACAATCACATACTAGAGTGGCCATCATGCAACTTGGGTAGATTCCCTCTAATTTAGGGAACGGTATTGGGGTAAAATCAGTGATTGCAAAGACATCCCCAGTGAAACAGTCAGTCAAAAGCATAAACCATTGGTTGCCACAATCAGCTGCAAACAATGGTCAGAGAAGACTCTAAGGTCAACAGAGACTAGGTTGAAGTGGCAGTTAAATGGAGAGAAAGCATATGAGTTCAAGGAAATAATAAGGGCTTTAACACCTTAGGAAGAAGAGGAAATAGCCGGAGTTGAAGAATGGCAGCACCTCAAACCAGCATGTGTGAGGACAATAGAACAGACATGTGGACGAGCCAGAGTAAGGTACATAAGGAAAGCTGGTGACAGAATGCAGACGTTATCAAAAGAAAGGAGGAGCGCAGGAAAAAATGGGAGACAGAAGACTGACAAGGCAAAGATGGAATAATAGTTAGACAACAGACTAAGACAGCAGTTAAAATAGTAAAGAACAAGGCATCAGAGGCACTCTACCAGCTTCTGGAAAATGACTCAGTAGATGCACAAAGAAACTATCAGGTTGCTAGGCAAAGAGAAAAAATAAAGAAAACAGTCATCAGATACCATTCCTGAAGGATGCCATCAACAACCTGTTCACCAGTCCACAGGATATCAAAGACAGATGGAAGGAGTACTTCCAGCAGCTTCTGAATGAAGAAAACCCCACAGAAGCTGTACTGCCCCAGACAGAGCCTACTATGAAAGATGGAGAAGACCACTCTAGAAGAAGAAACAACAGTTTTAAGGAAAACAGTCAGGGAAAGCACCAGGTTCAGATGATGTCATGGTAGACATGATTAAGATGTTAGCTGAATTACAGAAGAAGTGGCTCCAGGGGGTCCTCACAGCAGTATGGACAGAGAAAGGCATATCAAAGATGACTGGTGAATAAGCATACTAGTGCCAAGGTACAAGATCAGGTGACACATTCACAAGTTTAGGCAGTATAGAGTTATCAAACTCCTGTCATACTGCATGAAAGTTCTGAAAAGGGTTACTGACAGATGAATATGTACAGCAGTAGAAAACAAGAAGGGAGATGATCAGCTTAGATTCAGATCAGGGTGCAGTACAGGTGACAGGATGTACACTGAGACAGGCAACGAAATGAGGGCATCAGAGCAGAAGCCCAAGTAGTTCCAATTGCAGAGAAGGTCATAAAGAACATATTACTGTCGTTTGGACGTGTGTGGGAAACCAGAAGACAATCTAGTGAAAAATATTTGGGACACAATGGCAGAAAGCAAGAGGACATGAGAGCATCCAGGAAACGGATGGATTGTGTGAGAGAAGACCTCTGAAAGTCAGGGATGACTGTCAAAGAAGGTAGGTGAATGGCACTGAATCAAGAAAGTTATCAACAGTTGACAGGACACCCCAACCCCATGTAGAAAATGGGAAAAAGGAGGTTGATGATGATAATAAACATGCCGGTCAGTTCTACACAATGAAAAATTCTGCATAAGTACATAGGAGAATAATTACATTTCTCAACTATAGCTAGTGAAATAATGATAGATTTTACACAAGTATCTTTTCCTTAAGATCATACAACTCAAATGTTTGAATACAAAAATATGAATCCTAAAAGACTGAAACTTAAAACATTGAAAACACACACAAGAAAAGTCTAACATCTTTTTTATCTGAGGGGGGGCACCCTCCTGGCCCTCCATATCCAAGCTCCAAGATTGCACTACATTGGGGAAATGCCTTCAGCACAAAGGTCTGACTTAATGTCTGACTTAATGATGATTCACTTGATAAAGGTGTTTAAAAAAAAAAGTGAATGGAACCCAGGAGAAAGTACAGTTTTGTACCTACCATAAATGTAGATGTTCGAAGATCCACATTGCTGCAGTCCTTACACTTGGGTAGTCCGCTGTCCTCGGTCGGCCCGAATATCAAAGTATTAGGCTGACGTCGGTCAAGGCGCTTAAGACTGACATCAGAACGTCAGGGTACAAATGCACATGACCGACGTCATATCCTCAGTCTTTTCTTGCCCCAGATGTCAGAAGACCCTAAAAAGAAAGGTCAAAACCAAAAGACAACAAAAAACAAACAACCACCCTTGCACTAATCATATGTACAATATATACAATATCCACAATATTCACAACCCAAACCACACAACCGCCTCTAACTACAGAGGGGAAGGAGGGAGGGTAAATTGGACTGCAGCAATGTGGATCTTCGAACATCTACATTTATGGTAGGTACAAAACTGTACTATGTTCTTCATCTCACATTGCTGCAGTCCTTACACTTGGGTAGAATCCCAAAGCAGAGGTAAGGGAGGATGGCAACACTATAAAGCAGTAGGAGCTGCCAAAATGCCCTGTAAAATTGCAGTGGCAAAACCAGCCCTAGATTTAGAGTAAAGTGGAAGGTGGTAATGCTTAGAGAAAGTATGCACTGAACTCCAAGTAGCTGCCTCCAAAATATCTTTAGTTGCTACCCCCCTTAAAAAGGCTGTAGAAGTGGCAGTAGCCCTAGTGGAATGAGGCCTAATCCCAGCTGGAATCTCCTTACCATGATGGGAATAACAGAAAGCAATACAAAACCCAATCCACTTAGAAATAGTTTGTTTTGACACAGGCTTGCCCTGAGAACCCAAAGCAAATGAAACAAATAACTGCTGAGACTGCCTGAACCCTTTAGTTCTGCTCAAATAATATCGCAACTGCCTGTGTATATCCAAAGTGTGCAAAATCTTTTCCCCTTTATTTTGGGGGTTGCATAAAAAGTAGGCAAATGAATAGTTTGGTTTAAAGCCACACTAGAAACCACTTTAGGCATAAAGGAAGGATTAGTGCGTAAAGATACCCTATCCTTATGGAAAATTAAGAAAGGCTCAACCGCCATAAGGGCCTGTAATTCAGAAACCCTTCTCGCAGAGGTAATGGCCAACAAAAAACAGTCTTCCATGATAAATATTTCAACTCAGCAGTAGCTGCAGGCTCAAAAGGTTGTAGAGTGAGTTTCTCCAACACAAAATTGAGATCCCAAGCAGGAGTAGGAGCTCTACGTGGGGGTCTTATATTCTTTGCCCCTCTAAGGAATTGCTTAAACAAAGGATGAGAAAACAATGGTGGGTCACAGTCATAGTGAGCAGAAATTGCTGCAGCATGAACCTTAATAGAAGAGAAGGACAAACCTTTGTCCAGTAACTCAGCAAGATATTGAAGAGCCACACTTAAATTAGGCTTAGAAACATCAAATTCCTTTGCTGCACTCCAAAACAAAAATCTCTTCCATTTATCTGCGTACACTTTCCTTGTACTAGGCCTTCTGGCCTCCAAAATAACATTCAAAACTTGCTGTGGAAGCTGAGACCCTCCAGGGTTTAAAACAGAATATGCCAGGCTGTCAGGTGAAGAGAGTGAAGTTTGACATTGAGTAAATGACTGTTCTCCTGAGACAGCAGGTGTGGAATCGAAGGCAAAGGCCATGGAGGCTCCCGTACCAGACTTCTCAGTAATGGGTACCAGTGCTGTCGAGGCCAATCTGGAGCTATTAAAATCATCTTTGGCTTGTCCTGTCTGACCTTTAGAAGTACCTTTGGGAGGAGAGGCAGAGGTGGAAAGGCATACACATGAAGATTGCTCCAATTGAAAGAAAGAGCATCCACTTTCCAAGCTGTGGGATGAAACCTTTTTGTGCAAAACTTTGGCAGCTGGTAGTTTAGTGGAGAAGCGAACAGATCTATGTCTGGAGTTCCCCATGACACTGTCAATTTCTGAAATACATGAGGATCCAATTTCCACTCGTGGGGATCCATAATTCGTCTGCTCAACACATCTGCTAAGGAGTTCTGTGCTCCCGGCAGAAACCTTGCCTGAAGATTTAGCTGTAAACTGAGAGCAGTCTCCCACAAAATCATTGCTTGTCTGCATAGAGGATAAGAATGTGTTCCCCCTTGCTTGTTGATGTACCACATGGCAGTTGTGTTGTCTGTTAGAACCAACACCTGCCCTGGAAGAAGTAAATCCTTGAAAGCTATTAATGCAAATTGGACTGCTAACATCTCCTTCAAGTTGATATGTAGATGTTGTAGTCTGGCAGGCCACGTGTCTTGTATCCACTTTCCATTTAGATGAGCTCCCCAAGCTTTGTCTGAGGCATCTGTCGTTAGAATCTGACTCGCCTCTGGCCGGGTCACAGAGAGTCCCTTGTTTAGGTGACATTCCTGAGCCCACCACACAAATTCCTTTTGAATGCAAGGTATTATCTGAATGACAGTGTCCATATCTTGGCAGTGCTGTGTCCATACATTTTGAGATACCATTGTAGCTTCCTCATATGCAGTTTGGCATTGGGAAGCACCAGAATACAAGATGCCATGAACCCCAAGGCTTGAAGGACTGTCCTTGCAGTCAGCCTGGACTGATGAGACAATTGATGGAAGTAAAGAGCAAGATTCTTTTGTTTGTCCGGGGTCAAAAAGGCCATCTGGGATGCTGTATTCAGTCTCACACCCAGAAAGCACATGTCCTGAGAGGGTACTAGACTGGACTTTATTTCGTTCACAGAATACCCCAGGCATCTTAGCACTGCTATCACATATTGCAAATGATGAAGAAGTTCGTCCTTTCCTTGGGCCAGAATCAGGCAATCGTCCAAATAAGGATAGATCTGTATTCCTTTTAGCCTGAAGAAAGCTATCACTGGAGCCAGAACCTTCGTGAACACTCTGGGTGCAGTAGATAAGCCAAAGGGCAATGCAGAGAACTGATAATGAGAAGTCCCAGCTCGAAAACGCAGATACTTCCTGCAACTTAGCCTGATAGGAACATGAAGGTAAGCCTCCTTGAGATCCAGAGTCACCATCCAGTGATCTTTGCCCAGCAGAGGTAAAAGCTGTTGTAACGTCAACATTTTGAACTTGGGAATGTCCAGATAAGTGTTGAGGATAGATAAATCCAAAATTGGTCTCCACGTGTTCCCCTTCTTTGGTACTAGGAACAGGCGAGAATAAAATCCTAGGCCCACTTCTGGCAGAGGGACCGGCTGTATGGCCCCTATTTGAAGCAGCAGAGAAATTTGTTTGTGAGCCTCTATTCTTTGCTGAGGAGGCACGTCTGGCATGCCTTTGAAAGGAGGCAAGGTATGAAAATAAAACTTGTAACCTTGGTGTATGATATCCAATACCCATCTGTCCTGGGTAATTAAGCTCCAGTTTTCTTCGAGTGCCAACCTTCCTCCCAAAGGCGCTGCCAGACAAGAAGGCTCTGGCAGCTGAAAAGGTAGGTCATTGGGCCTGTTTACGAAAGGACTGGCCCCTGCCCTCACCCGAAGACTGTGCAGGTGAACTCCCTGTTCTAGGTCTGAAAGAGCCCTGAGCTCTGCCCCTACCACGTCTAGATCTTCCCCTAGACTGTGAATCATAAGAAGGGTACGTCCACCCCTTAGCAGGCCAATTCCTACTAAACTTCGGAGGCTGAACTTGCAAAAAATCCTTAACAGCCTGCATAGACTTAGCCTTGTCTTCCATTTTCTTTAAGACTGCCTCCACAGGTGAACCAAACAACACATCAGACTGTAAAGGAGCATCTAAAATCCTTGTCTTAACATGGTCAGATAAATTCTGATCCCTCAGCCAGGCGTGCCTGCGAAGAACTGACCCAGTGGCAGCCACCCTAGACGAGGCCTGTACAGCATCAAAACCACATTGTAAAGAATGCTTACCCACCTGTTCAGAAACATGTACCAAATCTTATAATTCTTTACACTCAATGCCTTCCGCCAGAGCATCTACCTTAGACTTCAATTGCGAAAGAAGATAGTTTTGATATTTCAACATGTGAAACTGGCAATTCAAAGCCCTCATAGCTAAGGTGGAAGAAGTATAGACTTTCTTTCCCCATCTATCCAAAGCTCTGGCCTCTTTATCTGGAGGAACCGGATTTTTACAACAGAGGCCTTGACGCCCTTAGGTCCCTGACTAACAGTTTCTGGGTCCGCCCTAGGACTCTTATAAAGATATTTATGAGCTTCAGGCACCCTGTAAATACCTGTCCGGTTTAACAGGAGCAGGAGGCAAAGAATCAGGATTAAGTGAAGCCTCTGCAAACACATCTTCCACAACATCCAGAACAGGTGGTATAGCCAAAGGCCTATGCTGGGGTAAAAGCAAAATTCCCTAAGCCTTTTCCTGGAATCAGAGAAGTCCTGACCTTCCCACTTAAAATGTTCCCTCATGGAATGAAGAGTCTCTGAAAAAGAAAAATCCTCTGGAGGAGAAGCAGAAGGAGTAGAATCATCCACATCAGAATCAGAATAAGGAGAATACTCCTGCAAGTCTTCAGCCGAAGACTCTGAAACATCGAAGCCTGCTCAAAACTCCCCAACTCTGGTTCCACCCTAGGCCTCTTATCAGGAGGGGCAAAGAACCTCTAATCAAAGTAATTAAATCTTCTGCCATTTTAAGCATGTGCTTCTTGGGCACAGATCCTGATGAACTAGGAGTGACACCAACAGAAGCTAAACCTGGCCTGCCTCTGGGAGAAGCCTTGGAAACAGAAGGAGAGGGCCTAACCACCCTAGGAAGGGAGGGGAGTACAGTAACCTGAGAAGCCCCTTCAGCCTGACCTGCCTCCTGAGAGGCCACATCCTGCAATATCAAAGTCTACCCCTGGGACTCCAGAGAAGCCTCCGTGAACAACTGGTTCCACTGGCCTCTAAAGAACCGGCGTCCGCACGGACGACTCTTTTTGCCTGGGTTTAGCTGCTTTGTCTTTGCGCTTCTTCAAAGAAGCGGGCGTTGGAGCATCCGACGGCATATTATAATTGCACCGCTTCCGAAGACCAACCTGGCACAATCTAACCTTCGCTTAGTAGTGCGCTTATTGAACCTAGCACAAAAGCGACACCCAACAACGTCGTGCTCAGGCCCCAAACAAGGAATACACAAAGTATGATAATCTCTATGCGGTATCTGTTTCCCACAAGAAATACAGTTATTCACTTTTTCTGACATCCGGTAAACCACTGAGGCAAGAAAAAACTAAAATATTCCCCAACGGGGTACTTAGCCAACTTTGACTCGGTCTGAAACTCCGAATTCGAAAAATTTCAGAACGCCGAACGGCACTTGCAACGCTGCTTCTGCATCGGACATGCGGCAAAAAAGACTGGGGATATGACGTCGGTCATGCGCATTTGTACCCTGACGTTCTGATGTCAGTCTTAAGCGCCTTGACCGACGTCAGCCTAATACTTTGATATTCGGGCCGACCGAGGACAGCGGACTACCCAAGTGTAAGGACTGCAGCAATGTGAGATGAAGAACATCAATTTGATAGTCATAGTGAATGAAACTAATGGAAATATGCTAAACAAGTACAACTTGACAAATTACTAATGAATAAAGATGATGTCAGATTACATAATGGAAAAGAAGTTCTTGTTCTATGTAACTCGTTCATTAAACTATAGCAAAGATCTCGGTCAGTGATGTCTCCCAGGGCTGATAATTACGGGGTCTATAACCTGCTGAACAAAATAATTCTATTCTATACAAGATACAAGTATGCTTTAGTTCAGGCTGGAATAAATGACTTGCAACATGCTCCATTACAGTATATGAAGTGAGAAACAAAACAAATTGTGGAATATCTATTGGCACAAAATGGTGAGGTTTATCTGCGTGAGATTTTAACTTCTCCGGGATTATCAGACTTCAGCTTTACCAAGGCCATGTACATAATAACGATAAAGACTATTATAATTAAAAAAAAATCAGTTGCAATGATAAACATACTTGGAAGACACAGAGATGACAGAATGTTTGCTAAGGAAGGATTACACTCACGTCAACTGGCTGTTTGGTACATTTGATAAGCAGTATTATTATTATTTTCTTTAAAGCAAGTGTTAAAAGCTACATTATACTTTGCTACCATCTTAGAATAGAATTTAATGACCTTTAAGGTTAATTCAACTTGTAATTTTATAAAATCGTACAATGAAATTATTTCTATATAATCCTACCTTCTACCCATTATCAGGCACCAGTCAACTTACTGACAAGGTTTAAGCATGGACTTGTAGCAAAGTGCCAATCACCTAGTTACTCGGAGGCACTACCCAATAACTTACGAGGCATCACCATCTATTTAATTGCTGCAATGTGCTATGCATCCAATTATTTCCAGGTGTCAGCCATCTACTTATCCTAAGGCTAAAGGTGCTACTTCCTGCCAGACACATTTCCAAGATGTTCACTCTCTTCTTCCAGCTACTTATCCCAAGGCAAAAAGTGGCTACTTACTGCCAGGCCCATCTCTGAGAAACACACACTCTTCTTCCACATACTTACAGCACAGCACCAAGTGGCTAGTTACTGGCAGGCCCATTTCCAAGACATACACGCTTTTCTTCCATCTACTTATCCCAAGGCATAAAGTGGCTACTTACTGCCAGGACCATATCCCAGACATACTGTTTCTCTTTTCTTCCATCTACTTATCCCAAGGCACCAAGTGGCTACTTACTGCCAGGACCATATCCCAGACATACTGTCTCTCTTTTCTTCCATCTACTTACCCGAAGGCACCAACTGGCTACTTACTGCTAGGCCTATATCTCGGGTACAAACTCTCTTCTGCCATCTACTTATTCCAAGGTATAAATTGGCTACTTACTGCTAGGCCTATATCCGAGGTACAAACTCTCTTCTTCCATCTATTTATCGCAAGGCATAAAGAGCCATTTCCAAGACGTTCACTCTGTACTGAATCTAATACTGTCCTGCATCATCTTTTTTCCTTCTTCACTTTTACTTCCCCAATACCCGACAACTACAAAATACAGATTCCTATACTTAATTATGCTACTGTTCAGCTTATCCTCTATTCTTCTTCTCCTTCTGTGCCATCTGTCATCCTACCATGACTCGATAATATATCACAATATCTCTCCAACTCTGTCCCAACCACCTATCCATACTTCCTTTTTACACTCTCCACACATCGCACTAAATGCACTTAGTATTGCACTTCACCTTTACTCTAAATATAGGCTAATTAACTGCACTTCAACTCAAACCCCAAAAAATTAAGGGCAAGAATCCTCCCCAATATTCACCAATATACTAAAATCCTTCTAGGAGGAGATATACATCCTAATCCTGGCCTTGCCTATCACAACACAAACAAAATTTTGTTCCACATACTTCTGTAATCCAACAACAGCCAATCCCCAACCCCAGTGATGTAATTTTTACAGCAATAAATATCAGACGTTTAAGAAATAAAACTGCTGAACTACATGCCTGGATTACCCAACATAAACCTGATGTTCTCGCTGCAACTGAACTGTGGCTTAAGCCCGGCATAAACGACTCCAAAGTTATACATATCACATTTCCCCCTACAGCAAACCAACACCAAAATTCAGTTCAGCAGATATTCTTATTGCTTTCCTCAAAATAAGCAATTATAAACAAATATGCATGTTCTTTATAAATCCATCCTGGTGACGATACAGCTATACTGGAAGATCTCCTACAATGGCTATTCTATCCTTAATGTTTTCACAACAAAAAATATTACTAGGTAATGTGAATGTCAATTGGTTGGACATAAACTCTAAGTCCCTTACATCTAGCATGAACTTATATGGTTTCACACAACTAATTAACAGCCCCACACATTATAAAAAAGGGGGGGGGGCCATAGATGACCTATTTCTAGAGGGTAGTACTGATATAGATACATATCAATACTTGTCAATGTCTGCCCCTAGGATTCCGACTATTTCTGGCTCTCCTAAGTTGCACAAAACCTTGGTGGATCCACCGTTTTGGCCAATTGTTGATGGAAGGGGTTCCATCACTTATGCCTGTGCTAAGTATATAGATAACATCTTTAAACCATTGATAAAAGATGAGCCGCAGATTTGCAGGGACTCTAAGTTTTTTGGAGAATATTAACAAGCTTGAATATTGTGACCAGCATATATTCCTGGTTATTGATATAAAAGATCTATATACAGTCATCCCTCAGCAGTTAGGGATAGAATGGACTCAGAATTTATGCTATATAAAAGGGCAGATGATGCAAGCATCTATTTAGTTGAAACTTTATTAGATATTGTGTTATCTAACAACTATCTGATGTTTAATGGGCAACTTTTTCTCCAAAATACAGGTACAGCCATGGGGTCCCCATGCGGCGGTAGTTTTGCCAATACTGTTATGGCCCACTGGGAACAGACCTTCCTGTTTAATAATAGCATGTTCTGGGAGCACTTAGTATGGTATACCAGATACCAAGATGATATGTGCCTTATTTGGAAAGGGGAAATTGACCTTATTGATAGTTTTATTGTTAGTATTACAGCTGTGACATAGTTTCTTGAATTTACATACACCATTGGGGTAGATGACATTACTTATCTTGATGTTAGAGTCATTAAAGATAGACTTAATTGTAGATTTCAGTCTACAATATATAGGAAACCCACATATTCGAATGCTTTTTTTACATTTTTCAAGTAGTCATCCTTACCACCAGAAAAAAGCTGTAGTTAAGGGTCAGTTTGTAAGGGCAGCACGGATGGTGTCAGATGATAAAGATTATCTGAATGAATGTGAAACAATTAAAACAATGTTCCTTAAAAGAGGTTATCCGGAAACATTAGTTATTGACATTAGTCAGGAAGTAAGTGCCAAAAGTAGTTCAGGGCACTTCGAACCCCTTTTATTAGGTGGATCTTTGCTTAATGAAAACACAAGGGCTCAACTGGATACCATTAATACGTGCGCTAGAGATAAGAAACTTAGGTCTTAATTTTTTATTCGCTTATAGTATAGATCATAAGAAAATTAGAGACATTCTCATTAAAAACTGGGCTATTACTTTAGAGGATCACACTTTGAGTAAGGCCATTGACTTAAAACCGAGTTTTACCTATAGAAGAGGGTTAAACTTGAAGAATTTATTGGAGATGAATAAAAAAACATAAAAAACATGTTAATTGTGCAGGCATGAGTAAATGTGGTGCATGTCCACAATGTAAATTTGTTACATCAGGAAATAAAATAAGGATCAATGATAGAGATTATTTTAGAAATGATAGGTACAATTATCGATCTAAAGGAGTGGTTTGCGCAGCTACGTGTCAAGTGTGTCCCTTGTATTATATTGGCAAAACCGAAAAAATGTTAAAACAAAGAATTTATGAGCATTAGTATGCGATAAGTAAGGGTGACAACACCAATGCGCTAGCTAAACATTCTCGAGCACCCAATGCATAAGTTCACTTTTGTTGTATTACAAAAGTGAATGGGGGGGGGGGTCCATGGCAGCTTTTCTTAGAACAAGAAGTATTATGGTAAATTCGAACATCAGCCCACATTCCGCCAGGACTAAATAAGTATGCCTCTATTAAGTGTATTTTAAAATGTAAGGCTTTACGTAGATAAGAATAATTATTTAAATACCCATGAGGTTTTTAAATTGGGAAGCTCTATAAATAGGGTATCTGTGTATATGCGTCGATTCTAAATTTACCTAATTTACCTAATCTCTCTTTTGCTGGTATAGGTTAGTACTAAAGATTTGTTGTATGCTACAAGTAAGCATTCGGTTTAGAATGAATGCTGTATGTTGAAGGTTTATACATGTCTGTTTAGGCATGGTAATTGTTTTCCTATAAGCTGATATGTTTAAGTCAGGTTGAAATAGCCTTTTGTTGATAAAGTTATAAAATTATTATTATTATTATGGTTATAATATAAACATAATGGGATGATTTCACATACAGGTAGGATTTTGTTTATTGGTTCCTGGAGTTAGGTTAACTGTTTTAGCGTTAAGTTTCTTCATATGCTCAGTTATCATGCATATTGCTATAGAAATTCCTTGCATCTTTGACATAATATTAAATCATTTATAAGTGTGTGCAATACAGATAGGGTTTCTACATTTATTAATATATATTCATTGTCATGTTTTAATTATGGATAGGTTTTACGCGTTTTTAAATGAATTTTAAGATATTGTGATATGGTGTTTTAACCAAGTATGCTCTGAAGGCTAATCTAAGCTAAACTGAATTATTGCTTTTTTAATCATTTATTAAATAATTTATTTATTGTCTATAAGTATGAGTGCCTATGGTGTAACGTTGTCTGATGAAGTTGGGACATTGTCCCCTTCGAAAGCGCTTACAAGAATTAAAGTGGTGTGTTTTTACAAGTGGCTATTGTAATTTTTGCTACTCCACTAGTTGCCCGATTTTTTTTGTTGTTTGTTATAGTCAATTTTAGTGGTTATAGCCCCACGCATTATAGCATCAAATTCTCTATTAGACGGGACTCTAGTATCAGACCCTAGCAAATACTCCACCAGAGGTACAATGTCAGACTCTCTCAATGATCATCTCCCAATCTATACAACTAGACATTTCACACATCCAGTTAAACAGCATATTTATAAAACATGCAACCTTTCCAAGTTTATCCCAGAAATGTTCATTACTACACTGTCATCTATTAACTGGAACTTTCTAAAATTCCTCCCCTTTGACAATGCTGTAACTGAACTCAATACAACTTTTCTAAATGCCCTAAATAGCAGTGCACCTCCTAGGAGGAGGGGACTGAAAACAAACAATGCAATTTGTCTATCCAACAAGAGTAGAATGCTAATGCAGGATACAGAAAAAGCATGGAAAGAATGGCAGAAATACAAACCATCACAATATCTTGAAAACTTCAGAATACTTTGCAATTGTACTAAAAAGCAAACAAGTGAAGACAAAAATAATACTATAATACCTTTCAAAATAATACTAAGCACAACCTTAAAAAATTTTGGACATCCATTAAAGAAATCATATACCCTGGCCAACAATTCAACACTCACCCCTTGGAACTGCAAAATAGTTCAATTCTTATTTTACAGATGGTATAGCATCTCTAATCAAGGATTGTTCAACATCTAATCCCAACCCTGCCGAATAGGCATATATCACCCATCCACTTCTACCTTCAAACCTTTGTCCACATCCTATATAAAACTACTCAAACAAACTTAAACTTAAACCATGCTTTTCTTCAGCTGATGACCTTCCAAGCAAGTATCTAAAAATATCAGCCAACAGCATTGCTTATCCTGTCTCAATCTTTATAAATATGTCAATCCAGGAATCCCACGTTGCCTTTCTCTGGGGAAAAAAGTCACACATTACCCCTCTGCACAAAGGGGGAAAGTCAAAGGACATGAATAACTTTAGACCTACAAAATCCAATCGGTGTGTAAACTCAGGACAAATAAAAACAAATAACCAAAATAAGTCCTTGTGGAACAATCCGCTTATAAAGACACAGATGGAAATGTAACTTGTTGTAAAACTTCTATTCAACAAAAGTAAACTGGTCAAGCGCTTTCGTAGATTACTGGCAGCTTAGTACCAATGCCACAATTGTCCCTGGTATTAATGACTTTTGTTCTTTGAAACCTATTCTCAAAGATAGATCTCTTATTTTATAACTGAAATAGGGTTACTGAAAAGGGGAAGGGTTCCTTTAACAAAGTGACTTTTAATATTGTTCATAGAGCCCCAAGATTTACGTGATTGGCTGTGTTGTTTTTAAAATATGCACTTAAAAGGATTTTAATTGAGTTTTTAATTGTTCTGATGAAGTCCCGATGTTGCTGGACGAAAGTGCTAAATTTATTTAAATGGTGTTTAGAGGAAGTGTTGCACATCCAAAATATAACATTTTCAAAAAATATCAGGATATTTTATTTTTTGATCCATTACTCCCAAAATGCGTGGTTTGTTGCCAATCATTGCGGATTGAAGTCAATACATTTGACATACATTTGAGTTTTAGACTTTTCGTTCCTTCAAAAAATGTATGCTAACAGAAATCCTATTATTGAAAAAACTTTTAATTTTATTAGATCAATATTTAAAATCTGTTTCTATTTTTAAGACTTTGGTCCTCTTTATTTTAGGCTTTATGGAGAAGTCTAAGATTTTGAGAGCTCTACAAACCTCTCAACTGCTGCTACCACTGGTCGATCGATCTCGTTGACTCTGTCTCACTCACACACAAACACACACACCATTTGAACTTCAGAAAATGCATGCCAACACAAAACCTGTGATTGAAGTAACTTTTAATTTAATAAGAGCAGTATTTAAAATCTGTTCCTATTTTTCAGCATTTGTTTCCCCTTTATTTTAGGCTTTATCCAAATTTTTTGCACCAAGGTCGAGAGGTGTGCAAACCTCTTAACTGCTACTGCCAGTGGTCAATTAATCTCGCTCTTCACACATGCGCGCACACACACACACAAACGCACTTTTCTTTCTTTTTATATTTCTTTTAATTTTACACTTGCTAAACCGCAAAAGCGCTGCTTAACTATTGTAAAATAATGGCTAGATTGCTCAAACTCTCATTTTCATGGACACACACTCACATATATATATATATATATATATTTTTTTTTTGCACTTGCTAAACAAAAGTGCTGGTTAGCGAGCATAAAATAATGGGAGCCATTAGGTTACTTTCAGTCTGAGCTCCACTGAAACTTATATGCTGCTGTGAAGTGGCAGACTCATTTTTTCAGTGGGCATTACCTGTAGATTAACACCCTACTGGAGAAAGACAGAGAAAGGCAATCCTGGAACATACAATAATTATTGGAGTGGAGTGTACAGACCACCAAAGTCAAAGTTTTATTTTGTTGAATAAAAGTTTTATGACAAGTTACAATTCCATCAGTTTCTCTATAAGCGAATTGCTCCATGGGGACTTTTTTTGGTTATTAACTTTAGACCTATAGCAGTCTTATCTCCCCTCGCCAAAATACTTGAAACATATATTCAAAAACAATTGCTAGACTATCTCCTGCAGGAAGAATTCCTGTCCCCTACACAACATGGCTTCTATCCTTCCCATAGTACTAGCACTGCCCTACTAACCTATACAGAATCTAGTCTCTCCCTTAATTCTAGATTTGTCTAACACCTTTTCCACACAGTTTGGTACAGCAAACTTTTTCAAATGTCCTCACTAGGTCTCTCTCAGCCCATCCTTCTGTGGTTCAAAAGCTATCTGTACAATAAGTATCAATCAGTAAAATGGCACTGTACGCTCCCTCCTTACCTCCTAGTCACCACCGATGTACCACAAGGCTATATCCTTGGTCCCCTTCTCTTTAACAATTTCAACAATACACTCTATACTTCCACACAGCAGGCCACCTTAATACAATACGCATAGGATTCCACTCTCATTTGCACATCTGACAACATGGTACACCTCCAAAAATTACTCGGGAAGCTTTAGCAGCCACTAAAACATGGCTTCATAACTCAACTCATGCTCAACCCGAAAAAGACCAAACTGCTACTATTTTTTACTTAAATTCCTCTCTCATGAAAAAACTAAATTTAAAGTCCTCTCTCTCAATAATACAACCAGTGAAGTCACTACTCTATTAGGGGTGATAGTGGATGATAAGCTTACATTCCACCTGCATATACAAAATTGCCTAAGAAAAACTCATCCAAAACTAGGAGTCTGCTTGAAAGCAGGAAATGTGCCTTATATGGAAGTGTATCCCATTTTCTTTCTCTGCCTAGAGATGTAGTAATATGAACTGCTTTAAGCCTACGGGTAAATCATTGATTGGTTAATTGTCTTTTGTACTAATTTAATTGGTCTAGTTTATATTTTTGTAGTGTCAGCAGTATCACCAGTATATAAGCTTATACATTCCTTTGTTCGGGGAGACTTCCTGGTACTTTCCATGAGGCTCCCACATGTGTGTAATAAATGCCACTGAAAGAGAGGAAGAAGTCTCTTGTCTTCATTTAAGGTAAAATGTTAAATGCAACAATTGGTGCAGTTTACTCGGATCTGAATTGACAACAGCTGTGGCAGTTGGGGATTGAATGAAATACTGCTAGTAAAAGGGCCCATGACAGAATTTTCTGTTCTGGCAGTGTTTCTTTCATTTCCTGCACTGCTTTAAAAATTGGTATCGATAATTTTATAGAAATGTAATAATTCCTCTCATTCAGTTGTTTTGAGGTAAGTGGTATGCATTTTTTTCCTGCTATTGATTGTGCAGTATGAGAGTGGGTTAAAACGAAAAACTGGCGACATAAGAGTGAAAGGAGATACAAGAGTGGGGAAAATGACCTTTACAAAATGTCACAGCTACATCTGTAAAATACAGTATAGCTTATTGTGTGAAAATGGGAGTGAGTGTGGGAACCATAAGAGAGACAGAAAGAGGTGCACCAGCTGGTTATATGTATTTTCATGTGTCCCGGGACAGTTGTATGTTTATAAGTCAGTGGGTCACCCTCACTGAGGGTGATGGTAAACTCGCCTTTCCAGAAAATGGTAGTTTTAATAAAAATATTTTGCTTAATCTCCAAAGAAAGTTAAAGAAAAAAGGGAGAAGAATACCAGGGTTGTGCTGGGCAGCATTTAATGATTGGATGACAGAGGCGAAAGAAAGAGAAAAGGATTTGGTTATTAGTAGTTTAAAAGATAATCAGCAGAAATTAAAATAGCAATTGAGGGAATTACAACAAACTGCTAGTAATTTAGATGTAGTAAATGTTTGAAGGACCCACCCTTTAAGGGGCTTTATTCTGTAAAGGAATTAGTTAAATTGCAGATAATTGAATCGCCAGAAGACAATAATGCCTGGCTCCCCCACCACCGACTGCACCACTGATTGCACCCCCACAGTATCAGCCCCCCCCCCTCACTCAACAAGGAGCATAAGTACAGCAGGACAGGACCCAGGACTGAACCCTGTGGTACTCCACGTGTCACTGGTCTGAAGTCGGATTTGGAGTTTGCTACTTTTACAGTGTGGATTCTGTCAGTGAGCCATTTGGCAACCCATCTTGTGACAGAGATTTATACCTAGTTTAGTGAGTTTATCTAGAATTCCAGAGTGGGGGATGGTGTCGAAAGCCTTGGCAAGATCTAGATAGACTGTGAACCACCTTACCCTTGTCTACGGCTTTGGTGACTGCTTCAAAGAAATCTATCAGGTTTAGAAGACATGATCTGCCTTTTATAAACCCGAACTGGGTGGGGTCCAGAGTTTGGAGATTACCAATGTCTTTGTTTATAAGTTCCATGATGATACGTTCCATGGCCTTGCAGACCAGGCTCGTCAGGCTAATGGGGCAGTAGTTACTGGGGTCCGTGGTGGCTCCCCCCTTGTGGGGTGGGATAGTCACTGTGCGCCATTCAGCAGGCACAAAGCCTAAGGTGAGGCTATGACTGAACATGGTACTTAGGTGGGGTACCAGTTCGTTCTGTAGTTCATGTAAAATGCAGACTGGGATGTTGTCTGGTCCCATGGATGCCGTGTTCTTGGCTTTGGAGAGTGTGTTTTATTTACCTGTACAGCCATGATTACAGGAACTTTGCATTCTTCCACTATAGAGATGGGCTCTTTAGGGGGTGGAGAGGGGGGTAAAGTTAGCCCTGAACCTATCTGTCAGGATGTTGGCAATATCAGTTGGGTCTGTATATCTAGTGGCATTGTGCTGCAACTCAGAGCAGATCTGAGTGTTGCCATTGAGATTCTTGACATAGCTATAGAATGCTTTGTGGTTGTCTTTAGAATCAGTGGCAATTTTGTTTTCGTAACTAGCTTTGGAGAAATTTATCATGGATCGCAGCTTCTTACGGAGGCTGACCAGGGATCTCCTCCACTCATGGGATTTTACTCTTTTGTGACAGTTTCTTCCTTCTGTTGTACAGTTTGTTGATGGCAGGTGACCACCAGATTGGCTTCCTTTTTTTGGAGGATAGCATCTTGGTTCTGTTTGGGATAGCACGATCCATGCACTCAAGTAAGTGCTTATAAAGTGCAATTGTGTAGGATTCAGTAGTTGCAACTGTACTGTCCATCTGCATGGGTGTCATGAAGTTCACCACTTCTGTCTTAAGAAGCATTAAGTTGGCTTTGGAGAAATTTTTTTACCATGGTTTCCTTAATGGGGGCAAGATGTGGACATCTAGGGTAATTAGCTTATGGTCAGATCAGACCAATGAGGCGCTGACTTCAGGTGTGGCACACCGGTCACTTATGTTGGTAATGACTACATCTAAGATATTGTTGCCCCTGGTGGGGGTGTGGATAAGCTGATCCAGGGCATTGGAGTTTATGACTTCCAGAAAGCATCGAGCGAAAGAGTTGGTACACGGGTAGTTTTCCCAGTTAATGGTGGGGTAGCTGAAATCGTCCATTATTATGGTGTTTGGATGAACCCTAATATTTTCCAGTACGTCAAGAAAAGAAGAGTGGTAATCCTGGGGCATGGTGAGGGATCTGTAGCAAGCTGCAATTTGGATTGCAGTTTTGCCCAGAGTTAGTTGCACTTGGATAACCTCGAATGCATTATGCTGCACAACGAGTCTGGAGGTGTGGATATCCTTAATGAATATGGACACACCTCCACCTTTGGTGTTCTGGTCCAGGTTAGATGGCCGAAAATTGTGGTACGAGTTATAGCCTGGCAATGCAGGGGTGCTCTCTACAGCCTTGAACCAGGTTTCGGTCACTGCACAGATATCGATGTTCTCCATTTTAAGGAGTGCTTCGAGTGAGTGCATTTTGAGATTTAGACTTCTAGCACTGAGTAGCACTACCCTCAATTTTTGCTTGCCTGTTCCGGTTACGGTGGTGAATTTGCTCTGCAAAATCTGACGTTTCTACAAAAAAAAAAGTCCCACTTTGGGTATTTGAAAAGGTGGCAACCTTAGTTCTACTAGGCCTAACTCATTAATGGTCAAAGATAGTAATTAATCAATACAATTCTTTTAAACATGAAATAAAGGAAGTAAAAAGATACACAACTGAATTATTGCACAAGAGTAATATTGCACAAGAGTAAAGACTTTCTAACGCATAAACTGATCAGCTGGAGCAGATACAAAACAGACTTTAAGATGGTGAGGCAGACTTCTAGGAACACACACACACCAAAAAAAAAAAAAAAAAAAAAAAAAAGCAACATACAGAAACGAGTCTTGAGTTTTTGTGTGAATTGCTTACAGATATACATTTTAATAATGCCCCTGAATATCGGAAGGTTTTAGTGGGTAGGTAATGAAAAAGGATTATACCAAGCTTATGTAGTAAAACTGGAGATTTGAATAGTGGTCCAGTGAGGACAGCAGAGTGAGAGAGAAGAGTATCATTTTACCAGACTTTGTATTAAGCTCAGACTGCCTGTGGTCAATTCAAGAAAAAGAGATTAAAGAGTATCTGGGGGGACGGATCTGCCAAAAGTTAGAAATCAGCAGGCAGGAATCTTGATGAATCCAGGAACACAAGATGAACTTCTGGAAGTACAGCAAGGGCAGACATTGGCTAAATCCCTGGGGAATTATGGACCTACTTAACTGAGGAAAATAATGCAGAAAAGATGTTTACACATCATAACATACGAGTTAAAGATTAAAGAAATAACCCCTCCTTGAAAACAGGCAACGGTTGCAGTGATTCCTGAATAAGGGCAAATATGCCAAGACTACCATCTTTTTTACAAACTTATTGATGCTTTAAATCACAATAAGTTATTTAAGTCCATTATGACCAATCACTTAGCCTGACAGATACCTATGCTGATTGAGGATAATCAGTGTGTATTTGCTGGAGGCAGACAGAAAAGACATTTGCTAACATTTTAAAGACTGTGGTGTTTAGGAAAATGACTCAAGAGGATTAAGAGAGAAATAAGGAGTTTATGTGATAAAAAGGCCTTTGACAGGGATGAATTTAACAGAGGCTTTACTGTCATTTGACTTCATCAAAAAATATGGTGACATATTCATGGCAGTTTATAAGTCATTCACAGCTAACAAACACACATACCAAGCTATTTCTCTATTATTGGACTGTCTACAATTTGGCAGGAATATCCATGGTCTCGGATTTTGTTTACCTTATTTTCTGAAACCTTAACTACAATTATTCAAAACTGTAACTTAATAGGATTAGAGAAAGGAAACAAGGAAGTGAAGACTTCCATGTTTGCATATCATGTGCTAGTAATATGATGCATTTTGAATCAGGCATTGGTCCCCTTTTAAAAAAATGGATGAGTTTGTCACTTTTATGGGGGTACAAAATTTATAAAAAAACAGGTTAGTTGTGATTAACATTTTTAATGGAGGTTGTTCATACTAAATATCTGGGATTATGGTTAGGAAATTTTTTTGTGGATTCAGTTAATAAAGCCTATATGGAACTAAAGAATTTGTAAAAGATGGAATTTTACAGATGTAAAATCATAGGGTTCAAACTGAGTCAGAGTATATAAACACTGCAGTTTCTTGCTGTTTGCTCTGTCTGTATTACTTTTTTTTTTTTAAAACAAGTTTATTGTTTTTAACATACAAAATAAATATCATAACAATTTTATACAAGCAATTAAAATAGAAATAGTTATAACATTCAATAAAATAACAAAAGTATTTACAAAGACATCCACTACAAATCAAATCAATTGATTAAACTATAATGTCATGCTATTGAAACTAAGATTTTTTTAACAAGTTTTGTAAAGTATCCCATATAATATAATAAGATGTTTTTCTAGTAGTTCTTGATTTTATTGTCATCAATTCCATATGACACACTTCAGTCATAACATTTTTAAATTCATTAAATGAAGGAGGGGTATCTAAAATCCAATTTCTGGTTGTTATTTTTCTAGCCACTGCTAGAATAGACTATAATAAGGGAAGTTTAACTTTTTTAACACTTTTAGGAACAGGTGTGTTAAATAATATAAGTGATTTAGAAACAATGAAATTATCTGTGAAAAGGGCATGCAAAAAATCATTGATTAACTTCCAATATTCCTTCAATTTTATACAGTCATAAAACATATGTGCCCAATCAGCATTTATTTCTACATTACATCTTTTACATAAGTTGTCTTTATTATTTATTTTATTCATCATTAAAGGTGTATAGAAGGATTTATGTAAAAATTTCCAAGTAAAAAGTCTCCAATTAATGGAGGAAGTAGTTTTATAAGCAGATTCCAATATATATTGTTTATCTTGTTGTTTTGGTGATTCACCATTAATGGAAATGAAATAATTCCAATAAGTATCTGAACTGTAATGAGTTTCTTCTCTGATAAAGGTAAGCTCTCATACATACATAAAATTATCAGAAACTCTATGTTGTAAATTTAATATCAAGTAATCAATCAGTATTGGAACAGATTCTTTAACTGTTAAAGACATTAAATCAATTTTATTAATAAGATGGTCTAAAAGTCTGAATTTCTAACCAACATGTTTCTCTCAAATCAAATTCTTGCTTTAAGAAGTCTAAATTTTTTACTTTATTATCAGACAGCAACTGATACCAATACTTTAGATCATTCTCTGTAACTAAAAGAGTTCTTTAAGAGGTGGTTGACAAAAGCATACCTTGTGTATACATTATAGGGAATAGAATAAAATTCCATTCCTTATACTTAGGATGCATGAATATAAAATTACGATAACTGATAATAATGTTTAATGGGTAACTAACTATATATTTTGGTGTAATGGATGAAGTACAAAATTCTTTTAGTAACCATAACATGGAGTTATTTACAATAATATTTTTATGTATTAAAGAGATTTTCATGAAGTGAATGCTAATTAGTTCCCAGTAATCTTTCCATCTTGCAACATATGACTGATCTATTAATAAAGTAATAACTTATATAGAAGAGATAGTATATAAATGAAAGTCTGGAAATGAAATGCCCCCTTGAGACCAGCTATTAATATGTTTCTTTAATGCAATCCTAGGTCTATTAGGTGCCCATAAGAAATTTAACATTAATGAGTTCAATTTCTTAATTATTTTTGTAGGTGGGAGTATTATTAATTGTATTAAGTATAATATGTTAGGGAATACTATCATTTTAATAATTGTGAGTCTCTCTTCCATGGTAAAAAACATATTGTTCCAGCTATTGAAAAGATTTTGTATATTAAGAAGACAGGTACTATAATTATTACGTAGAATAGATTTGATATATTTAGTTAATATTATACCCAAGTAAGTTATCTGACCTGAGTTGGGTATATATTTGTTAAAATCATTAATGAGGACATTTTTTTCGTGTGTATATTGTAATATTTTAGTTTTTTCTTCATTGAATATTAAACCAGAGATATTTTTAAAATCCATCATTTTATCAAATAAGTACTGCATAGAAGAGTTAGATCCTGCTGATGTAATTAGAACATCGTCTGCAAAAAGTTGAATTTTAGATATTGTATTTTCATCTATATCAAATCCTTCTATATCAGTACTGTTTCTGATCAAATTAGCCCAAGGCTCCATTATTAAAGTAAATAATAGTGGAGAGAGTGGACACCCTTGTTTTGTACCTTTTAAAATGGGTATTTTTTGTGAGACATATGTTCCTATCTTAATGTAAGCCAATGCTCCTTTATATAGATGTTCAATTAGATTTACAAATGCATCTGAGAAGTTTGTGCACTTCAGTAAGATAAACAAGTAGTCCCAACTTACTGAATCAAATGCTGAACTTATATCGAGACTAATAAGTGTTAAATCTTTCTTTTTCCTATTTGCAAAATCAATTAACGTTAAAGTTCTCCTTATATTTTCAAAAGTATTTCTATTTACAATAAAGCCTGTCTGGTCTATATTTATAATGCCTGGGATGATTGTCTTTAATCTATCAGCAAAAATACTCAAACATTTTATAGTCAACATTAAGTAATGAAATAGGTCTATATGAAGTGCATCTGGTTGGGTCTTTATTGGGTTTTAAAATTGGTGAAATAAATGTGTATTGCCAAGATGGGGGAGTTGTTAACTCATTTTGGGCCAAAATAAAAACCTTATGTATTAATGAGCAAGTACTTTTGGGAATAATTTTATAGATCTCTGGTATAATACCATCATTACCTGGTGCTTTGTTTGATTTAAGCTTGTTTATTTTTGTAATAACCTCTGTATATCAAATATTTTTATACATTAGTTTAGTCTGTTGTTTATTAAGTTTTTTGTTCATGTTTGTAGTTATAAATTTCTTTATTTTATCTTTAGGCTCCATGTTAATGTTATTATGATTAATTTTGTGAAACTGATTTCTAAATTCATCTAATATTTCTGGTAAACTAGAAACATTCTTCTTTTTTCTTGGAGAGAAAATTTCTTTGATATGATTTTGTTTATTCAACCTTTTTGTTTTATTTTTAAGTCTATGTAAGTATTTGGGACTTATTGAGTAAGACAAAAACCTCTGTCTGTATTACTGAATGTAATTTAATCCTTTTCCTGCAGACATTCCTAGAAAGGGTCTGAAGCTATTAGAACATACCTCTCAACTTCTCAGCACAAGAAATCTGGATAAAGCCAGAAATAATGGGAAGGACAAAGGATCCAAAAAACAGGGACAGTATTGCTCCTACAAATTTAAAATTCACCAAAATGACAGATTTTGCATCATTATACATTTTCTAAAAACTATGAAATCTGCTATTCAAATGTCTGTCATTATTTAGTGACTTCAAACCTCAATGATTTGCTGGAAAAACACAAATTTTATGAAGAACAGGCCAAAAATAAGAGGAAAAAATATAGACAGTTGAGAGGTATGCATTAGAAACATGGTACAAGACTTTCTGGGATGGTACTATAGAGTTAATGCTCCAAACCCCTTTGATATCATAATGCAGTACAAACAAAAACTATACACTTCTTACCCATGGGTAACTACAAGTCTGACAAGTGTTTCACAGAAACACTTTCACAGGTTTACCAGTTTGGCTATACCATGGTAGGATGTATGACTGAGCATGCTAGGATTGTTGTATCACCATAAACTGAGCATCTGCCTTTTGCAAATGGATTTTGTAAGTTTTTTCACTAAGTGCAGTTACAAGGCAGGCTGACAAAGAATTATTCTGCAGTGTTGGACTTGAGTATCTAACTGAATGTACTTGTTTAAGAAACTCAATACAAGCTAAAATGAGACTTGTGATGGCATCACCGAGGATTGTTTTTCTAACAGTGATAATGAAATTAATATTTATCTACTTGAAAACACGTAAAGAAACAGCTGAAATATCTTACATTTCATTTGTATAGTCATAAAAGCACATGAAAAAGGATGCCCCCCCCCCCTGTTGTAGAAGTAGTAGTCCACAAAAATCACAAAAACTGTTAGTCCACTTTATCGTCTTTATGGCTCTTCTGTGGCCTATCGAGGATATGAAAGAAATTATGTAGTTACTCTTGTGCAAAAAGCCCAGAATTTCCAGATACAAGACATACAAAATGATTAAGAAAAAAGTTATAGGAAAGAAAAATACTTTCGCAAGAAAAAATTGTCAGAAGCTTCAAATGAAAATTTGTGTTCACTAATACAACAGATTTGTGAGAAACAGTTTAGAGATCAAGAAATCTTGATCTGTTTGGAAAAAGAAGGATCTGAGGAAGTTAGAAAATATAAACAAAACCAAGAGATACTTGAAAAGTATAAAAAAGAAATATGGACATGTGAAAGAGAGAGAGATTGATTCGTTGCGATATTTATGCAAAGGAGAAAGCCAAATTAATCTATGTAAAGAAGGCAGCCCCAAAGATATTTGAAGAGAAATACACGCAAAGGTATCCAGATATGGAAAATTTCACAATAAAAAAAATCAAAGATGGAACATAGAAAAGAAGAAGATCAGTAAAGTAGAAGTTAGAAAAATAGAACCTGAAGTTATGGAGTGCCTGGGAAGTGAAGGATTTGATGGAGAAGATCGAACACAGGTTACATCACAGCAGGATGGAGCGACGCCCCAAAGCAGGGAAAAACAAGAAGACCAGGAAATATCTGAAGAAATATGGACATGGGAAAGAAAAAGAGATTTAAAATGGTGTAATCTTTATGCAAGGGAGAAAGCAAAACTAACCAATACAAAAAAGCAGCACCAAAGATATTTGAAGAGAAATACAGACAAAGGAATCCAGACAAGGAAAATTTTATAATACAAAAAATAAGAAGACAAAGAGGAAAAGTAGAAAAGGAGATTAGTAATGGAGAAGTTAAAGAAATAGAAACTGAGGTTATGGAGTACCTGCAAAGTGAAAGATGCTGTGTAGAAAATCTAATTCCGAAAGCACCAGAACAGGATAGAGTAATGGATATCCAAATTAAGGGGAAACCAGTGGAATAGGAAGCAATTGGTCAGGTGCCATACGAAGATAATTTGGAGCCTTCCACAGCAAGCCAGTATAAACATTCACTTGAAGCTGGACAGCAAGGGAAGGAACAGAAAACTGTGGAAACTCTGATGCAGTCAGTGTTGAGGAGTGATAGGCTACCGAGTTCCCCTATGATAGAGCAATAGACAGCACAAGATGAAATTGATGAGAATTTGTCACAGGAAGACGCTATAGAGCCTTCTATAGAAGGCCTGCAGGAAGGGATATGCTTTCATTTTGGAAGAAAATGAGGTGAGAGAAGAATTGCTCGATTTAAAAGACACGGACAGATACAATAAGATCAATGAAAGAAATAGACTGCAGAAGGTTAATAAAACCAAAAATGTCAGAAGTCTGATAAAACAAATGAACACAGTAATTAGGACTGTTCATAGAGATCCATGAGATATAACAGAATGAACACAGTAATTAGGACTGTTCTTAGAGATTCATGAGATATAACAGAAGTAAACAGGATATATTACTGTGCAGCTAAATTAATAACTGATAAAGTTCTACCACAAGAACACAGGGTATTGACAGAAAGGAAGGGGAGAAATTGAATACCATCATGGAAATATCAAATAGGAGAAAATGATAAAGCAATTAAGACAAGAAATGTCACTGTTCGAAGACTATAGAAGAGAGAATAGATCAACAAAAATACTAAGAAAGATAAACATGATAAAAGCCATGCCCAATATTAGAACAGACCCGGATCTATCATGCACGATCACAAATAAACTAAAAATTTCAGCAGAGGTGGAAAAAAACTAGAAGATACGAAGATAAATATAAAAGGAAAAGTGCAAAATAACCAATTTACTGATGACCCAAAAAGGTTTTGTAGAGAACTGGGAAATAGGTAAAGGAACTGAAAGACAAAAAAGAAGAAATAGACACATTTTGAAGAAGTATCTATGAAGATCCTGTGTAACTTAGCCAAGATGCTAAATGGATAGAAGAAGTAAAAGAAAGAATAAGAAGTTTAAAGGTACAGGATAAGAAATGGGATGAAGTAACAAATGGAGAGATTGAAACAAAGTTAAGGAAAACCTCAGGCCCAGATGCAGTACCTAACTTCTGGTTAAAATTATTAACATCTTTGCAAAAAGATTTAGCCATGAGTAAGAACTAATTTATATGTACACCCAGAACTCAATTATGGCAGTATAACAAAAGGGCAACAAAAGAAAGTCATATGGAACAAAGGATCATTTGTTGTTAAATAACGTCATAGTGGAGAACTGTAAAAAGCGGAAGAATCTAAGTATGGCATGGATTGATTATAAAAAAGCATTTGATAGTGTCCCTCATTATTGGATAAAAGAGTGCTTAAAAATGTATAAGATACACCCCACACTGATTGACTACATTACAGTGACCATGAAACAGTGGCAGAACACTTTGCAATTAAGCCATGATAAAGGACAAATTGTTATCCCAGAGATAAAAATTCAAAGGGGGATACTCCAGGGTGACTCACCATTACTATTCTGCCTTGCCCTTAATCCATTAAGCTGTTTACTCAACAGCTTAGGCCATGGCTATAATCTGGCTCCTACAAAACAACAAAGTGTAAAGACTTCTCGCCTTCTCTTTGTTGATGATTTAAAACTGTATAGCTCATCAGATGAGGAACTGAAAGCACAACTGCAAGTTGTCAAAACTTTTTCAGATGACATAAGAATGTCATTTGGTCTTGATAAATGTGCAAAAGCAACCTTTAAAGCAGGAAAACTGCAACACCTGGAAAACATCAATTTGGGACAAGAATGTGATATAAAAGAACTTGAGAAAGGAGGAGTGTATAAATATTTGGGAACTGATGAAGGATCAACAATAAAACATGAATAAATGTGAATAAAACTTAGTAAGAAATACTTCAGAAGATACAAATTCATCCTGAAAAATAGCACCAACATCTATCAACAAAATCCAAGCTATAAACCAATTTCCTCTTCCTGTCCTAACTTACAGTTTTGGAGTGAATGACTGACCCCAAAATGTGTTGGATAGATTAGATAGGAAAACGAGGAGGATGCTTCATGCTCACCAAATGATTTATAAAAATCCGTGCATACCAAGATTATATATTCCCCGTTCTGAAGGAGGGATGGGCCTCCTTGGAACTGATTATATGTATAGAGCTGCAATCGTGGGACTCCACACACATCTGCTGATCTCACAAAACCCAAGTGTACTGAAAGTTTTAAAACATGAAGAGAAATCTAAGATGACTTGTCTGCTTAATCTAGCAGAAGCTTATCGGCGTCAAGCAGAAATGGAAATCAAACCAGAAGCAGAAATCAGGCAGCAACTGAATGTGCCAAAAAACAAAAGAAAGAATATAAGGTGAAGTGTCAGATGAGAAGGCAAGAAATGTGGAAAAACATAAGTATAGTTGCAAGTATAGAAAACTTCTGGAAGAACCTCATGTTGATCAAGAACGAACACAGGAATGGCTAAGGAGAGGTGAATTCAAACCAAGAGATGAAAGATTAATACTGGTGGCCCAAGAGAGTGGGCTGCATACTCTTTGGTTTATAAATTCCATTGAACATGTGGGAGAAACGGAGAAATGCAGGTTTTGTAAAACCAAATTGGAAACAGTTGCACACCTCGTTGCTAGTTGCAACGTACTAATGGCTTAAGGACTGCATACTGAAAGGCTTAACAGTGTGGCAAGACTGTTGCACTGGGGATTGTGCAAACACTACCGTATTGAAGTGGCTGAAAAACACTGAAACATAAGCCACAAAGCATCATAGAAAATGAAGAAGTCCACATCACATGGGATCATCGATTACCAACAGTTCAAAAGACAGATGGTAGAAAACTGGATATAGTGGTCCAAGAAAAGAAGACAAAAGTAGCATTGATTATTGAAATACCCACACCCAGTGACTATGGCATCTTGCGTAGAGAGAGACACAAAGCCATAAACTATCAGGATCTGCAGGCAGAAACGAGAGCAATGTGGAAGAAAGATATCCAGACAGTTCCAATAGTAGTAGAAGCAATGGGTCTTATAAAAAATAATTTACAATCATATCTAGATATGTTACCAATACATGTTAACTCCATACGAACTGCAGGAGGAGTCATTACTGAGCACATTGCGGGTGCTGCAAAGAGCACTACTGGCTGACATCAAAGATTGAAACAATACTAATTTCATGAACTTTAATCATACTTAGGAATGGGGTTGATTCCCATCACGGTGTTAGAAACCCAAACGACTTGGAGAAATTAGAAAAGACTGAAACCACATGAAAAAGTACAGTGGCATAAGAGATTACCAGAACTATAGGATGTCCAACTGATCACTATTGCAGTATTAACAACCTATGGGATATCCTGTCAAGGACAGCCATGCATCTAAACAGCATACCAATAACAATACCTGGACACCCTCAGCTAATGTTATATGTCTGACATATGACCTCAACACAACAGAGACAGTAGTACATAAAGGGGCACATGGATACAAAATACCTTACCCAACACCCCGCTTAACTCTTTACATTCCTTATTCACTAACTCACACTGCCAACTTACTTTTCTCTCTCACTATCATATACTGGCACTCTTTTCCTCCTCCCTAACTTCTACCCACCAAAGATTTTCTATAATTTCCATCTCCTTCAACCTCTATTCTCTAACTTTATCACCAAACAATTTCTACACTAATAACCACTCTAGTTACATACATACATACTTTTTCAACTAATTACTTTACAACACTCGAGTCAAATCTTTCCCCAGCTCTCTCAGCATCACCATCTAACCAACCCAAGTACATTTACACTATGCCACTACCCCTCCCCCTACCCACCATTTTCCAAAATCTTAATATTAAGCTCACAACACATCTCTCCTCCCAACCTGCACATCACTCTTCTAATTCCAACTTTACCATGATCCTCCTTACCATCATACTTTACTCCCTCTCCTCTACGTCCTCCTATTTCACACCAATTCCACCAACACCGCTTCCTCCTACTGACATTACCTCTCATTCCAACTCAACGATCACTACTCCCTACCCATCACTCCTCACCTCTTCCACATGGACCACAATTTCCACCTAAACTGCTATCTACACTTCAATGGCTGATATCAAGTGGACTTGCAACATGACCAAAATTAAAGCCTTTTTTCCTCTATATTCTTTAAATCTCTATTACTCTGTGGTGACATACACCCCAATCCAGGTCCTCATTTCACAAAATCCATATTTCTAACTAATACTCCAGCTTCACAAACTTCCGCGATGGTGCAGCGGTAGTGTTGTTGCCTCACAGCAAGAGGTTCTCCCATTCGATTCTTGGCTGGAGTGTGGGGAGTGCCTTCTGTGTGGAGTCTGCATGTCCTCCCCGCCGTTGGGGTGGGTGTTCGAAAGACATGCGTAAATGGGCGTGCCTTTGTTGAAGGTTGAACTTCGAGCAGGCACCTCAGCGTTGGTGAACATCTACTGCCAATCATTAGCGGACTGGAGTTCTGCTGTGGCGACCCCTAACCGGGAAAAGCTGAAAGACAACTCCTGCTTCACAAAAAAAATTTATTTCAACAAACATACATTTACAACAAAGTTTCAGAATTGCACACCTGATGACACAACATTCCCAGACATATTAGTAATCTCAGAAACCTGTCTCAAAACTACACAGACACTGAAGTGCTTCCCCAGACTTCAATATGGTCAGAGCTGACCGTACCAAAAGAAAAGGAGGTGGAGTAGCCATACTATATCCAGTCTATATTTAACTCCCTATAACTATCCCATTCCTACTTTTGACAGAACTGAAGTAATTATCACCATTCTTTAAATAACAACAAAAGTATCTGTCTAATTGCATTATATACACCCCCTGGTAATAATCTAACCACCCTCGAAAATATCCTATCCTGGACATCAACTAATACACCTATGGAAAAGTACAGTTTTGTACCTACCATAAATGTAGATGTTCGAGGATTCCATTGCTGCAGTCCTTACTATTGGGTATAGTCCGCATCCAGTCGGCCCGAATACCAGAGTATAAGGCTGACGTCGGTCAGGGCGCATTAGACTGACGTCAGTACGTCAGGGTACTAATGCGCATGACCGGCGTCATATCCTCAGTCTTTTCTTGCCCCAGATGTCAGAAGACCCTAAAAAGACAAGGCCCAAAATACCTGCACCAAAACATGAACAATATATACAAAAATATAATCAGGTAAATCACCTACACAACCACCCCTAAACACAGAGGGGAAGGAGGGAGGGTAAATTGGACTGCAGCAATGGAATCCTCGAACATCTACATTTATGGTAGGTACAAAACTGTACTATGTTCTTCGTCTTCCATTGCTGCAGTCCTTACTATTGGGTAGAATCCCAAAGCAGAGGTAAGGGAGGCTGGCAAATCATAAAGAAGCAGGAGCTGACAACATGCCTTGCAAAACAGCTGTGGCAAAACCAGCCCTAGACTTAGAGTAGATAGGAAGGTGATAATGCTTAGAGAAAGTATGCACTGAACTCCAAGTAGCTGCTTCCAAAATATCCTTAGTTGCCACGCCCCGTAGAAATGCTGTTGAAGTGGCAGTAGCCCTAGTGGAATGAGGCCTAATCCCAGCTGGAACTTCCTTGCCATGATGGGAATAACAAAATGCAATGCAAAAGCCAATCCACCTAGAAATAGTTTGTTTTGACACAGGCTTGCCCTGCGAACTCAAAGCAAAAGAAACAAACAACTGCTGAGACTGCCTAAAATCCTTAGTCCTGCTTAAGTAATAGCAATTGCCTGTGTACATCTAAAGTATGCAAAATCTTTTCCCCTTTATTTTGGGGTCTGCATAAAAGGTAGGCAAATGAATAGTTTGGTTTAAAGCCACACTAGAAACCACCTTAGGCATAAAGGAAGGATTAGTGCGTAATGATACCCTATCCTTATGGAAAATCAAAAGGGCTCGACTGCCATAAGGGCCTGCAACTCAGACACCCTTCTTGGAGCAGTAATAGCCAACAAAATAGCAGTCTTCCATGACAAATATTTCAATTCAGCAGTAGCCGCAGGCTCAAAAGGTTGTAGAGTAAGTTTTTCCAACACAAAATTGAGATCCCAAGCAGGAGTAGGAGCTCAATGGGGGTCTTATATTCTTAGCCCCTCTAAGAAACTGCTTGAACAAAGGATGCGAAAACAATGGTGGGTCACAATCATAGTGAGCTGAGATTGCTGCAGCATGAATCTTGATGGAAGAGAAGGACAGACCCTTGTCCAGTAACTCAGTAAGATATTGAAGAGCCATACTCAAATTAGGCTCAGAAATCTCCAAATTCTTTGCTTTACTCCAAAATAAAAATCTCTTCCATTTTGCTGCGTACACTTTCCTTGTACTAGGTCTTCTAGCTTCCATAATCACATTTAAAACTTGTTGAGGAAGTTGAGACCTGCTGTGTTTCAACACAGAATATGCCAGGCTGTCAGAGGAAGAGAGTGAAGCTTGACATTGAGCAGATGACCGTCCTGCTGGGATAACAGATGTGGAATCAAAGGTTAAGGCCATGGAGGCTTCTTTACCAGACTCCGTAGTAGAGGGTACCAGTGTTGCCGAGGCCAATCTGGAGCTATCAAAATCATCCTTGGCCTGTCCTGTCTGACCTTTAACAGTACCTTTGGAAGAAGAGGCAGAGGTGGAAAGGCATACAGATGAAGGTTTGTCCAACTGAAAGACAGAGCATCCACTTTCCAAGCTGTGTGATGAAACCCCTTTGTGCAAAACTGTGGCAGCTGGTGGTTTAGTGGAGAAGCGAACAGATCTATGTCTGGAGTTCCCCATGACACTGTCAATTTCTGAAATACATGAAGATCCAGTTTCCACTTGTGGGGATCCATGATTTGTCTGCTTAACACATTTGCTAAGGAGTTCTGTGCTCCTGGCAGAAACCTTGCCTGAAGAGTTAGGTGCAAGCGTAGTGCAGTCTCCCATAAAATCATTGCATGCCTGCATAGAGGATAAGAATGTGTTCCCCCTTGTTAGATGAAGTACCACATGACAGTTGTGTTGTCTGTTAGAATCAACACCTGCCCTGGAAGAAGTAACTCCTTGAAAGCCAGCAATGCGAACTGGACTGCTAACATCTCCTTTATGTTGATATGTAGATGCTGTAGTCTGGCAGGCCACTCGTCTTGTATCCACTTTACATTTAGATGAGCTCCCCAAGCAATGTCTGAGGCATCTGTCGGTAAAATCTGACTCGCCTCTGGCCGGGTCACAGAGAGTCCCTTGTTTAGGTGACATTCCTGAGCCCACCACAAAAAATCTCTTTGAAGGCAAGGTATTATTTGAATGACAGTGTCTAAATCCTGGCAGTGCTGTGTCCATACATTTTTGAGATACCATTGTAACTTCCTCATATGCAGTTTGGCATTGGGAAGCACCAGAATATAAGATGCCATGAACCCTAATGCTTGAAGGACTGTCTCTGCAGTCAGCACGGACTGATGAGATAGTTGATGGAAGTAAAGTGACAGACTCTTTTGTTTGTCCGGGGTTAAAAGGCCATCTGGGCTGCTGTATTCAGTCTCACACCCAGAAAGCACATGTCTTGAGAGGGTACTAGACTGGACTTTATTTCGTTCACAGAATACCCTAGGCATCTTAGCACTGCTATAAGATATTCCAGATGCTGTAGAAGGTCTTCCTTTTCTTGAGCCAGAATCAGGCAGTCGTCTAAATAAGGATAGATTTGAAGTCCTTGTAGCCTGAAGTAAGCTATCACTGGAGCCAGAACCTTTGTGAATACTCTGGGCAGTAGATAAGCCAAAGGGCAATGCAGAGAACTGATAATGAGAATCTCCAGCTTGAAACCGCAGATACTTCCTGTAACTTAGCCTGATATGCACATGAAGGTAAGCTTCCTTGAGATCTAAAGTTACCATCCAGTGATCTTTGCCCAGCAGGGTAAAAGCTGTTGTAACGTCAACATCTTGAACTTGGGAATGTCCAGATAAGTGTTGAGGAGAGATAAATCCAAAAGCAGTCTCCACGTGTTCCCCTTCTCTGGTACTAGGAACATGCGAGAATAAAATCCTAGGCCCCTTTCTGACACAGGGACTGGTAGAATGATGTCCAACACCCATCTGTCTTGAGTAATTAAATCCCAATTTCCTTTGAAAAGAGACAGTTGTCCTTCCAAAGGAGCTGCCAGACGAGAATCTACTGGCAGTTGAAAAGGCAGGTCATTGGGTCTGTTTACGAAAGGACTGACCCTGCCCTCACCAGAAGTCTGAGCAGGTGAACTCCTGTTCTAGGCCTAAAGAACCTTGAGCCCTGCCCCTACCACGTCTAGACCTACCCCTAGACTGGGAATCATAAGCAGGATATGTCCACCCCTTAGCAGGCCAATTTCTACTAAACTTCGGTGGCTGTACCTGCAAAAAATCTTTAACAGTTTGCATAGACTTAGCTTTGTCCTCCATTTTCTTTAAAAGTGCTTCCACAGGTGAACCAAACAAGACATCAGACTGTAAAGGAGCATCCAAAATCCTTGTCTTAACATGCTCAGCCAAATTTTGATCCCTCAACCAGGCATGCCTGCGAAGAACAGAACTAGTGGCAGCCACCCTCGAGGAGGCCTGCACAGCATCAAAACCACATTGCAAAGAATGCTTGCCCACTTGTTCAGACACATAAACTAAATCCAGCAAGTCTTTACAATCAATACCTTCCGCCAAAGCATCCACCTTAGATTTCAATTGTGAAAGGAGATAATTTTGATATTTCAGCATGTGAAACTGACAATTCAACGCTCTCATGGCTAGAGTGGAAGAAGTATACACTTTCTTACCCCACCTATCTAACGCCCTTGCCTCTTTGTCAGTGGGAACAGGATTTTTAACCACAGAGGCCTTAACACCTTTAGGCCCCTGAGAAACAGTTTCTGGGTCCGCCCTAGGACCCTTAAACAAATACTTATGAGCTTCGGGCACCCTATAGTACCTATCAGGTTTAACAGGAGCAGGAGGCAAAGAATCAGGGTTCAGGGAAGCCTCTGCAAAAACATCTTCCACCACATTCAACACAGGAGGTATAGCTAAGGGCCTATGCTGGGGTAAAACAAGAATTCCTAAGCCTCTTCCTGGAATCAGAGTAATCCTGGCCTTCCCATTTAAAGTGCTCCCTCATGGAATGCAGAGTCTCTGAAAATGAAAAATCCTCAGGAGGAGAAGCCGAAGGAGTGGCATCATCCACATCAGAATCAGAATAATGAGGATACTCCTGCAAATCTTCCGCAGAAGATTCAGAAGCCCCTGAACCCTGTTCAAAACTGTCAAACTCTGGTTCCACTCTAGGCCTCTTATCAGGAGGGCCCATAGAACCTCTAATCATAGTAATCAAATCTTCTGCCATTTTAAGCATATGTTTCTTAGGTACAGAACCGAAAGGCTAGGAGAAGCCCCTACTGAAGCTGAAGTTGGCCTACCTCTAAAAGAAGTTTTGGCAACAGAAGGAGAGGCTCTAACTACTTTGGGAAGAGAGGGAAGAATAGTTACCTGAGAAGCCCCCTCAGCCTGGCCTGCCTCCTGAGAGGGTACATCCTGTAACAGTAAAGTTTCTGCCTGAGACTCTATAGAAACTCCTGGCAAAACCTCTGGCTCCACTGAGCCATCTAAAGAACCCGTCTGGGACTGCGGTTCATCAACCCTAGGCTTCGCTTGTTGATGTACCACATGACAGTAGTGTTGTCTGTTTGAATCAACACCTGTCCTGGGTGAAGTAATTCCTTGAAAGCCATCAATGCAAATTGGACTGCTAACATCTCCTTCAAGTTGATATGCAAATGTTGAAGTCTGACAGGCCACGTGTCTTGCACCCATTTTCCATTGAGGTGTGCTCCCCAAGCCTTGTCCGAGGCATCTGTCGTTAGAATCTGACTCGCCTCTGGTCGGGTCACAGAGAGTCCCTTGTTTAGGTGACATTCCTGAGCCCACCACAAAAATTCTTTCTGTATGCAAGGTATTATCTGAATGACAGTGTCTAGATCTTGGCAGTGTTGTGTCCATACATTTTTGAGATACCACTGAAGCTTCCTCATATGCAGTTTGGCATTGGGAAGCACCAGAATACAAGATGCCATGAACCCCAAGGCTTGAAGTACTGTCTTTGCAGTCAGCCTGGACTGTAGAGACATTTGATGGAAATAAAGAGAAAGGCTTCTTTGTTTGTCCGGGGTCAAAAAGGCCATCTGGGAAGCTGTATTCAGTCTCACACCCAGAAAGCACATGTCCTGAGAGGGTACTAGACTGGACTTTGTTTCGTTCACAGAATACCCTAGGCATCTTAACACTACCATCACATACTGTAGATGATGCAGAAGTTCGTCTTTGTGTTGTGCAATAATCAGGCAATCATCCAAATAAGGATAAATCTGTATTCCTCTTAACCTGAAAAAGGCTATCACTGGAGCCAGAACCTTTGTGAACACTCTGGGCAGTAGATAAGCCAAAGGGCAATGCAGAGAACTGATAATGTAAATTTCCAGCCAGCGCAGGTACCTCCTGCAACTGGGCCTGATAGGAACATGAAGATAAGCCTCTTTGAGATCCAGAGTTACCATCCAGTGATCTTTTCCCAACAGAGGTAAAAGCTGTTGTAACGTCAGCATTTTGAACTTTGGAATGTCCAGATAAGTGTTGAGGATAGATAAATCCAAAATTGGTCTCCACGTGTTCCCTTTCTTTGGTACTAGAAACAGGCGAGAATAAAATCCTAGTCCCACTTCTGACAGAGGAACTGGCTGTGTAGCTCCTATTTGAAGAAGTAAAGAAATCTGCTTGTGAGCCTCTATCCTTTGCCGAGGAGGAAGCGTCTGGCATGCCTTTGAAAGGAGGCAATGTATGGAAATAGAACTTGTAGCCTCGGTTTATAATGTCCAATACCCATTTGTCCTGGGTGACTAAAAGCCAGTTTTGCTTGAAGAGTGCTAACTTTCCTCCCAAAGGAGCTGCCAGGGAAGAAGAATCTGGCAGCTGAAAATGCAGGTCATTGGGCCTGTTTACGAAAGGACTGGCCCCTGCCCTCACCTGCAGATTGTGCAGGTGAACTCCAAGTTCTAGGCCTGAATGTACTGTGAGCTCTGCCCCTGCCACGTCTAGATCTACCCCTAGACTGAGAATCAGAAGAAGGGTAGGTCCACCCCTTAGTAGGCCAATTTCTACTAAACTTTGGAGGTTGCACCTGCAAAAAATCTTTAACAGTCTGCATGGACTTAGCCTTGTCTTCCATTTTCTTCAAAACCGACTCCACAGGGGGACCAAACAAAACTTCAGACTGTAAAGGGGCATCCAGAATTCTAGTTTTAACATGCTCGGACAAATTCTGATCCTTAAGCCAGGCGTGCCTACGAAGAACTGAACCAGTGGCAGCCACCCTAGAAGAGGCCTGTACAGCATCAAAACCACACTGCAAAGAATGCTTACCCACCTGTTCAGAGACATGTACTAAATCCTGCAATTCTTTACACTCTATGCCCTCTGCCAAAGCATCCACTTTAGATTTTAGCTGAGAAAGGAGGAAATTCTGATATTTCAACATATGAAACTGGCAATTTAAAGCCCTCATTGCTAAAGTAGAAGAGGTATACACCTTCTTACCCCATCTATCCAAAGCTCTAGCTTCCTTATCTAGAGGAACCGGATTCTTTACAACAGAAGCTCTAACACCCTTAGGCCCCTGACTAATAGTTTCTGGGTCCGCCCTAGGACTCTTATACAGATATTTATGAGCCTCAGGCACCCTGTAATACCTGTCCAATTTAACTGGCGCAGGAGGCAAAGAATCTGGATTAAGGGAAGCCTCCGAGAAAACATCTTGAACAACATCCAAAACAGGAGGTATAGCCAAGGGTCTATGCTGTGGTAAAACAAGAATTCCCTAAGCCTCTTCCGTGAATCAGAGAAATCCTGTCCTTCCCACTTAAAATGCTCCCTCATGGAATGCAGAGTTTCTGAAAATGAAAAATCCTCTGGAGGAGAAGCAGAAGGAGTGGAATCCTCTGCATCAGAATCCGAATAAGGGGGAAAATCTTGAATATCTTCAGCAGAAGAGTCTGAGTCATCTGAGGCCTGATCCAAACTTTCCAACTCTGGCTCCACCCTGGGCCTCTTATCAGGAGGGGGCATAGAACCTCTAATTAAAGTAATCAAATCTTCTGCCATTTTAAGCATGTGCTTTTTAGGCACAGACCCTGAAGTACCTGGAGGGACACCAGAGGAAGGCAAAACAGACCTGCCCTTAGAAGAAGCCTTAGAAATAGTAGCAGAAGGCCTAACCACCTTAGGCATAGAAGGGAGAACAGTAACCTGAGAGGCCCCTTCAGCTTGACCTGACTCCTGTGAGGCCACATCCTGCAAAATCAAAGTTTCCCCCTGAGACTCAACAGAAACTTCAGCCGGATCCACCTGCTCCACTGTAGTTTCTGCAGGACCGGCGTCCGAAACGGACGAATCAACCTGTCTAGGTTTCAAGGATTTGTCTTTGCGCTTCTTCGAGGAAGCGGGCGTCGGAGGATCCGGCGGCATATTATAATTACACCGCTTACCAAAGACTAACCTAGCACAATCTAACCTTCTTTTATAGTGCGCTTATTAAACCTAGCACAAAACCGACACCCGACTTCCGGTCCCAAACAAGGAATGCAAAGAGAGTGATAATCCCTATGCGGTATCTGTTTCCCACAAGAAATACAATTATTCACTTTTTCTGACATCC